>NW_026869096.1:331222-447560 GCF_020745735.1 Hemiscyllium ocellatum | reverse complement strand
CGGAGTTTTGAGATTTGTATCGGATTAAGAAGAAAACGTGAAGCTATTAAAATGAGAACTTGAGTGAATAGAAAGCACAGTAAATTTATATTACCGATGGAAACAGAGAGTATTGCTCCAAATACAGACAAATATTTTTCATATCGAAAGTGTGGTGATGGAAAAGAGAGAGCCGACCAGTCAGCATCCATGGAGCCGGGATTCACGATAGAAACATAGAACAAAGAACAATACAGCACAGAACAGGCCCTATCACCCACGATGTTGTGCTAAACATTTCTCCTAGATTAAGCACCCATCCATGTTCCTATCCAATTGCCGCTTAAAGTCACCAATGATTCTGACTCTGCTGACTCTGCCACTCCCACAGGCAGCGCATTCCATGCCCCCACCACTCTCTGGGTGAAGAACCTACCCCTGACATACCCCCCTATACCTTCCCCCTTCACCTTAAATTTATGTCCCCTTGTAACACTCTGTTGTACCTGGGGAAAAAGTCTCTGACTGTCTACTCTATCTGTTCCTCTGATCATCTTATAAAACCTCTATCAAGTCACCCCTCATCCTTCGCCGTTCCAACGAGAAAAGGCCGAGAACTCTCAACCTATCCTCGTACGACCTATTCTCCATTCCAGGCAACATCCTGATAAATCTTCTCTGCACCCTCTCCAAAGCTTCCACATCTTCCTAAAGTGAGGCGACCAGAACTGCACACAGTACTCCAAATGTGGCCTAACCAAAAGTCCTGTACAGCTGCAACATCACTTCACGACTCTTGAATCAATCCCTCTGCTAATGAACGCTAATACACCATAGGCCTTCTTACAAGCTCTATCCACCGAGTGGCAACTTTCAAAGATCTATGTAGATAGACCCCAGGATCCCTCTGTTCCTCCACCTGACTAAGAACCCGACTGTTAACTCTGTATTCCGCATTCTTATTTGTTCTTCCAAAATGGACAACCTTACACTGACAGGGTTGAAACTCTCTGCCACTCCTCAGCCCAGCTCTGCATCATATCTGTTGCAGCTGACAACAGCCCTCCTCACGATCCACAGCTCCACCAATCTTCGTATCATCTGCAAATTTACTGACTCACCTTTTGACTACCTCTCCAAGTCATTAATAAAAATTACAAACAGCAGAGGACCCAGACTGATCTGGGAACTCCACTTGTAACTGGGCTCCAAGCTGAATATTTACCATCTACTACCACTCTCTGACTTCAACCAGTTAGCCAGTTTTCTATCCAACTGGCCAAATTTCCCTCTATCCCATGCCTCCTGACTTTCTACATAAGCCTACCATGGGGAACCTTATCAAATGCCTTATAAAATCCATGTACACTACATCCACTGCTCTACCCTCATCCACATGCTTGGTCACCTCCCTCAAAGAATTCAATAAGACGAAGAAGGCTTATGCCTGAAACGTGGTTTCTGCTGCTCCTCAGATGCTGCTGACATACTGTGCTATTCCAGCACCACATGCTTCTCTGATCTCCAGCATCTGCTTTCCTCACACTTCTCCAAGTATGTGTAATGGACATGAACAGAAAATGTTAGCCTCGACAGTTGAACAAAACTAAATTTACACTTTCTTTTTGCAATATTTGGACTGAAACCTGTTTGTGACCATGCAACACATCAGGACATATGAAATCTCTTCATTAAATCCTTGGCCATTCATAATAAAGAATAACCACTGCTCTGAACAACCAGTATCGTGTGTAATTACTGAACTGAAATACCAGAGGACACTATTGCATTTATTGGAGGGAATAATAACAGACCCTTACTGTGGCAGTGGGATTGATCTCAGAACAATCAGATAATTACTCTGATTATTCCCCTGAACAGTAATTAGCTGGTCATGGGGACCTTTGTGTGACCTCATGTTTAGTGTTTTGTGTGAGCATTGATTTCAAAAAACATTGAGATATTTTACAAGATTTAGGAACACATTGGTAATCAAGTATTAAACATATTAACTGACGTCAATTTTTGACAAAATGTTAGAATTGCTTAGAGAAACACAACTAAACGATTGTAGAAATTCCTGTTAGCACAGTGTGGTAACAGGCCATTTGGTCGAAAAGAAAATGACCCTCCAAAGAGTAACCCACCAAACACATTTCCCGATCATATCCTCTACATTTCCTGCTGACTATTTACACACATCCCTGAACACAATGTGCAATTTAGCATGGCCAGATCACCGAACTAACATCTTTGGATAGTGGGAGGAAACCACAGCAAAGTCATGTCGACATGGGATAACATGAAAATTCCACACAGGCAGTCACCCGAGAATGGAATCAAACTGAGGTCTCTGGGCTGTGAGGCAGCAATGCTAACCACTGAGCCACCGTGCAACCATATGCTATAAGTAAAGTCAGTGATACATATGCAAAGACATATTTCAAATGAACACACTCCGATATTGTCAAAGGATGTCAAATTTACATTCAATATGAATAGATGAATGGAAAATAATAAAAAACGAAAATTCACGAATGAACATTAATTAGAAATTTAATTTGATCAAAGGCCATAACAACATTTGGACGAATTGCATTTTTTCAATAACAAACGTAGGTAATTAGCTGACTAATGAATAATTGGAAGTGGCATATATTTATTTACAAATGAAGAAAGCGACTTGTTTTACACGTTTGAAATACTGCAGAATGACAATGTATGGGTTCGAAATGTTTGAATCAAGCTCTTTGAACAAAAAACCTGATCACTTTATCACTTAGCCCTTTCACCTTTAAGACCACAACATTCTCAAATATTTTCCACGGATTTAGAACCAGCAGAACTAGTTAATTTCTTTTGTTGAGAACTGAAGAGAATAAACAGCAGATACTGTAATTAGTGATTCCATGCGAGCATTCGACTGAAGACAACATTCCTTCTTTCCAAAAATATATAACTTACAAAAATCCAAAATGTATTGTTATTTTTGAATGAAACAATAAAGAGATGTTAATTCTTTATCATTCGACTTTGTTGCATGAAAAATCCTTAAGTCTTATTGTGCTCCAAACATGATAAATCTTAGCATTGAAGTGAAGTATAATTAAATGAATTCAACTATGTTTCCACAGGTAAAATAAAAATAATATTAACAATGATTGTGACATTGTACCCTGCAAAATCTTTACAGTAGTTCATGTACTGTGCCGTAATTCCACATTTCACAATGTACTGGATTGAATGAGTATTAAAAATTATTAGATAACAACAACAATTAAATCGTCAAAGTCTATCAATGTATTAAGTAATAACAAGAAACCTTATTTTGCTATGGGACTGAGCGATGTCTGGAAATGAACTGGAATTAATTCAGTGAAAAGTAATTACAGTTCCCTGTATTTTAAGGCTGAGATTAAGGCTGATCATTCTAATGAGCAAACATCAGATATTTGCAATGATGTTGGATGGGAAGTCATTGGTTCTGTTGTGGGATAGGTGACCTGCAAAATAAATGCATTTTCACACTGGAGTATTAGTACTAAGCAACAATGGATTAAATTTAAATGTGAATCTTACTATATTTGTTCAAAAGGCTTTCTTAAAAATTGTGCCATTATTGTAATGACAATGTCTTGCTAATTAGTGTTGGACATGAAGAATTAAAATGATTCAATATTTCAAAAGCACTTTGCTGTGATGTTGATTGAATATTTATTAAGATCACTAAACTGAGGAATAGTACCTAGTTTTATGGATTGAAGATAAAAAAAATGAGGCCATGCAGTGATTATTGAACAAGATTCTTCTTTTTAACACAAAAATATACATTATACAAGAATCGTGAATTTCCATCCACTGAACTCTCCTTGTAGAGATGTGTTACATTAATTTATATGATTAATATTATGATGACTGTTTAAACATTTGTGTCAGAATTAGGAAGAGAATTAGTAGATCATGAAAGTAACAGGAAATTGAACAAACAATGTAGTCAACAACATGTGGTATATAAAGCAATTTTAATAATTTTGTCATTATTGTACAATGAGAATAACGTCGAATAGAAACGGCAAAAAACAATCGACGTGATCAAAGCTGTTCTTTTCTTACAATGAAATGAAAGCAATAATCATTTTGTAGCACACATGATTTGAAAAAGCAGTTCTTTAATATGAAACATACCTTTTTGCAAAAATGTAGGAATTTCACAAATTTGAAATGAAGCGTTTGTTGAATTGCAACAAAAATGGCTATAATTTGAATTGTCTGTTGCACACAACAAAAAGCTTAAAATTGTTAGAATGACAAAACTTTGTTCCCAATGTTCTTGTATTCCAGTCATGTCCAGGATAAAGTAGAATTATTCGTTTAAAAAAATATTAATCATCGTTGACGACTGGATTGAAATATAAGATATCAATTGCACTTACTGCAGGGATTGGTAGACAAATGCTTACTGTTGTTATTAGTCTCAGGAACAATAAGGTATTTACTCAGTAATCAGGTGGTGATAAGGAACTTTGTGTTGCTTTATGTGCAGTTTTTGTGTAACATTGATTTCAATAAAATTAAGGTATTTACATGAATTAGGAACAGACTGATATTTGGGTGTGAAGGATCTTATTTAAGATTAGACATTTTTAAATATTTACTAGAATTGCTGAGCAAAACACACTTAAGACATCATGCAATAAATGAGGTAATTGAGAAATATGTAAAGTCAATTTTCAAACGAACACACCCTGATATTTTCACAGCATTTCAATCTTACATTCAACATAAATAGGTGAGTGGAAAACTAAACATTTCACACAATTCACAAACAGATCAATAACTAAAAAAGATAAATAATAGCAAGTGGCATTTGTTTATTTTACTGAAAAAGAACAATATTATTTTCTAATATTTGTAGCACTGGAGCATCAAGTTCTATGTGTTGTCTGAACTAAGCTCTTCAGAACAAAACAAAATCAATGAATATAATTACTTCGTATATTTCATCTTATGACTGCAATATTCTCAAATATTTTCCAAGGAATATTGATTGAGTGGAATTAGATACATTCTGTTATTAGTGACCTGAAAAAAGTAAATAACAAATACTGTGATTATTGGAATGAACAACAGATGGAAGCATATCGAATATTGATTTGAAAGGCAATTCAATTGATTTTTAGATATTTTCGAATCAGAATTCTGTACAAGGTGGGAATTGAAACTGTACCTACTGGTGTGGTAGCAGAGACAGTAACAGAGCTGCACAAGACTCCTTCATAACTTTCCCAACCATAATGGGCAAGGTGACAATCACACGCTTGTTACAAATTCTAAGCTAAAATGTTGTGTAATTACTGTAATTGATAATTGTTTCTAAAATCCTGATAGATAAGTTGACTTAATATTTTGAATGCACTTTGCTCTGATATCGATTGTATATTCATTAATACTAATAAACTCAAAATTAACATTAAAAGGTGGGTTTAATAATTAAGAAACACTCACCAACAATTGATTTTTTTGTAGAGTCATGTTCATTTAATTAATGCCATTTTTACCGTGACAAATGTTTCGACATTTATGTCAGAATTAGGAAGACAATAATCAGAGCTGAAAATGTGTTGCCAGTTAAAGCACAGCAGGTCAGACTAATTAGGCCAAGAAAGTGAGTATTATTGGGAAGGAAAGGTCGTGTTAATGACATTTGGTCCCAGGAGTCATTTCGTACCAAATGACTGATAATTGTGGGATTATTTTTCATTGACAACTAATGTTGGAAGAAAAAGAAACTATCTCAACATTTCAAAAGCAGTTTCTTTTTCTGCTTATGAAATTAAATAAATATTGTTTTGGAGGTCATAGGATTTGAAAAATAGAAACAGCCATTTAATGTGAGATTTGAGCTGAAGAATCGTTCTTTTCACCCCAGTGTAGTGTTTCCAATAAATTAAAATTTAGTGTTAGTTTGAACTAAAGAACAAATGGATGTACCTACATTGTTTTCTTGCACACAATAAAAAGTAAAACAATTTTAACATGGAAATTATTTTGCTCTGAAAGTAATAATTTCACACAAAGTAAGTGTTTATATTGAATTGAAGTGTCAGCATAACTGCAGGAGTGTTTCCACTGAATGAAGACTCAGAAGGCAGGCAGAACTCTGGGAAGTGGATATGTTTACCTATGCTGCAACAAGTTAACATAGAACATAGAACATTACAGTGCAGTACAGGCCCTCCGGCCCTCGATGTTGTGCCGACTGTCATACTAATCTGAAGCCCATCCAACCTACACTATTCCATGTACCTCCATATGCTTGTCCAATGACAACTTAAATGTACTTAAAGTTGGCGAATCTACTACAGTTCCAGGCAAAGCATTCCATAGGAGTAAGTGAGGACTGCAGATACTGGAGATCAGAGCTGCAAATGTGTTGCTGGAAAAGCGCAGCAGGTCAGGCAGCATCCAAGGAACAGAGTATTGATGTTTTGGGCATAAGCCCTTCTTCAGGAATGAGGAAAGTGTGTCCAGCAGGCTAAGATAAAAGGTAAGGAGGAGGGACTTGGGGGAGGGGCATTGAAATTGCGATAGGTGGAAGGACGTCAAGTTGAGGGTATAAGGCTGGAATGGGGTGGGAGGAGAGGTCAGGAAAAGATTGCAGATTAGGAAGGCGGTGCTGAGTTCGAGGGATTTGACTGAGACAAGGTGGGGAGGTGAAATGAGGAAACTGGAGAAATCTGAGTTTATCCCTTGTGGTTGGAGGGTTTCTGGCGGAGATGAGGCGCTCCTCCTCCAACTGTCGTGTTGCTATGGTCTGGCGATGGAGGAGTCAAAGGACCTGCATTCCCTTGGTGGAGTGGGAGGGGATTTGAAGTGTTGAGTCACGGGGTGGTTGGGTTGGTTGGTCCGGGTGTCCTCTGAAACATTCCGCAAGTAAGCGGCCTGTCTCCCCATTAAGAGGAGGCCACATCGGTGCAGCGGATGCAATAAATGATGTGTCTGGAGGTGGAGGTGAATTTGTGGCAGATATGGAATGATCACTCGGGCCTTGGAGGGAAGTAAAGGAGGAGGTTGTGCGCATGTTTTGCATTTCTTGCGGTTTCAGGGGAAGGTGCCAGGAGTGGAGGTTGGGTGGTGGGGGGTGTGGACCTGACGAGGGAGTCACGGAGGGAGTGGTCTTTTCGGAACACTGATAGGGGAGGGGTGGGAAATATATCCCTATGGTGGGTCCATTTGGAGGTGGCAAAAAAGCATTCCATACCCTAACTACGCTCTGAGTAAAGAAACTACCTCTGACATCTGTTCTATATCTATCACCCCTCAATTTAAAGTTATGCCCCCTTGTGCTCCCCATCTTGGAAAATGCTCTCCCTCCACCCTATCTAACCCTCTGATTATGTATATATGTCTCTATTGTCACCTCTCAACCTTCTTCTCTCCAACGAAAACTGCCTCAAGTCCCTCAGCCTTTCCTTGTAGGACCTTCCCTCCATACCATCCTAGTAAATCTCCTCTGCACCCTTTCCAAAGCTCCACATCCTTCATATAATGCGGTGACCAGAACTGTACACAATACTCCAAGTGCAGCTGCACCAGAGCTTTGTACAGCTGCAGCATAACCTCATGGTTCCATAACTCGATCCCTCTATTAATAAAAGCTAAAACACTGTATGCCTTCTTAACAACCCTGTCAACCTAGGTGGCAAATTTCAAGGATCTGTGTACCTGGACACTGAGATCTCTCTGCTCATTTACACTCCCAAGAATCTTAGCATTAGCCCAGTACTTTGCATTACAGTTATTCCAACCGAAGTGAATCACCTCACACTTGTCCACATTAAATTCCATTTGCCACCTCTCAGCCCAGCTCTGCATCTTTTCTATGTCTCTCTGTAACGTACAACATCCTTCCTCATTATCCACAACTCCACTGGCTTCAGTGTCGTCTGCAAATTTACTAACCCACCCTTCTACGCCCTCAGCCAGGTCGTTTATAAAAATGACGAACAGCAGTGGACCCAACACCGACCCTTGCAGTACATCACTGGTAACTGGACTCCAGGATGAACATTTCCCATCAACCACCACCCTCTGTCTTCTTTCAGCACGCCAATTACTGTTCCAAACTGCTGTATCTCCCACAATCCCATTCCTCTGCAGTTTGTACAATAGTCTACTGTGGGGGACCTTTTTTAATGCCTTTCAGGGATCATCCCCCAAGGCCAATCTCAGAATGTAGGTCCATGACACACTGTAACGTGTACAGTAAAAGCAGCAATTGTACACACTTGCTGTATTACAATGGCCACATGCAATGTGGTTACAATCCTTCACTCCTTATACAGACATCCGATCCTGTAGAACACCTAATCTCAGATGGACATTGTTATGGATAGCCCCAGCTTCCTATTGTTTCATGATGTTTAAAAGCTCCTAAAATCTTCCGGCATTGGTATCTCTCAATGTATCTTATTTCTTCAGTTTACAAAGTTAATTATTACACTCCTTCCAGCCCTCAAACTCTGCCTTGTCCACAATTCTCAAGAATCTGCAATTAGAAGTATTTTTTAATGTTCTGAGCAACTTTAAAATAGTAACTGTTTCTGACAAATGAACCCTATCTGTTGCCCTGATAGCTGCTGTGAAAGTTAACTGGGCTGTATGCTGCAGCTGGTGTTTATTCATTCACTGGGACAATTATTCTTTCATTAATGAAGGTCATTGTTCGTTTTTCTGTATCTGGCATGTTCTTATTACTGTCTGGAATATTACTGTCTGGACTGGCATACTGATGGACTTGGAGTAGGATTTTACAAAATATTATTTTCTTTCATCAAGATTGGAACAGACTGTTAGTTTATCTCTCCTCCACCATCTTGTGTTTTAATTCTAGGGCAGGTTGCGTCTTTTTGTTTGTCAGACATTTTGTATGAGCCAACATAGGCCATTCTATTCCAGATGGGGCAGGGCATCCCTACAACAGCAAATCAACCAGGATTTCAGTATTAAAATACAAATCTGCATTCGCTACCATTAGGGAACAATACCGTGCAATATGCCTACGTCACTGAGACTTAATTCCACACTTAAAGCCAAATATACTGGATTTCATCAATGATTAAATATTAGATATAAGGAAAAAAATTGTCTTAAAACAGGTCACTGCAAACTTAAAATAATTAGAAACTTCATATTGCTATCTGTAAAATGTAGAAATGAACATTAATGATTGGAGTCTAAAACAATTAGATGTAACTTCATTTGTAATATTAATCCAATGATTTCTGTGAACATTCAAATGAGAAGGCATCAGATATTTCCTGTGAGTGTTGGATGAGGAATCATTGCTTGGTTCATGAATGTGTTGACCTGGAAAAACGATCCATTTTCCTTTGTAAAATTGGCACGAAGAAATAATGGTTTAAATTGAAATGTGAATCTCATGATATTTGTTGCTAAACTTAAACAGAATTATTGTGTGATGTTGGTCTAACAATGAATTGGTAATTTATTTTAGAATGCTGACACATTAAATGATTCAATATTTCCAAACGAGTTTGCTCTGATATCGATGACACAGTAATTAGTATCAGTGAGCTGAGAACTAGAATGCTGGCATGATGGTTTGTAAAATACATTCGATATGCAGTGATTATTGATCAGAACTGTTTGGTCATTCAACATTCTCAGATACTCCTGCAATCTTTACTTGCTGTCTCAGCTTTTCTTCTGTGGAAATACAATAAATAATCCATTCAATTTTCCATGTCATCAATATTCAGTCATTTGTGTCAGCATTACAAAGAAAATAAATCGATAAGGAACATGGGTATTACAGCGAAATACAGTCAACAGCATTTATAGAGGAAATGTTTCAATCATGTCTCTGAGTAAACACGTGAAAAGGTTTAATGGGGATCTGTTCACAATGTACTTAGCCATAATTACATTTTCTTAACATGATGACTGGAGGGAACTTATCAGAAAACTCGCCTATATTTAGGAATTCCTTCATCTCGATACATGTTACTATCAGCATCTTCAGTCACAAATAATGAAGTGTGATTATTGGCATGGGAACATGTGGTGTGTAAATTATAAGAAGGTATCTCTTGCATATCTTTGGGATGATGTGATAGCGTGATGTCTGCTGTGTTTACTTATCCTGAGAACAATATAATACTGACAAAAGGTTTTTCACTGAACAATTATCAGGTGGCCTTGAAGACCATCTTATGGCTTTATGTGCAGTGATCACTTTGATTTCAAGACCTTTGACATATTTTCCATGATTTGGAAAGTGATTAGATTACTTACAGTGTGGAAACAGGCCCTTTGGCCCAACATGTCCACACGGACCTACTGAAGCGCAACCCACCCAGACCCATTCCCCTACATTTACTCCTTCACCTAACACTATGGGCAATTTAGCATGGCCAATTCACCTGACCTGCACATTTTTGGATTGTGGGAGAAAAGCGGAGCACCCAGTGGAAACCCACGCAGACACGGGGAGAATGTGCAAGCTCTACACAGTCAGTCACCTGAGGCGGGCACTGAACCCGGGTCTCTGGCCCTGTGAGGCAGCAGTGCTAACAACTGTGCCACCGTGCCACCCAATGTTCAATAGTTTTGTGACAAATGTCTACATGTGGTCATTAGCTGGATTCAAAGCATTCAATGTGTTGGTGCAAAAACCCTTCATTGTTGACACTTTCAAGAGAGATATATAATGCTCAGGCATTGGCTGGAAGTCAAGGTGTAAGAAAATTTGGGTCATCCTGGAACTGATTGATTCTCGCTGCTGTTTGACTTAGTTTGATTAATTTTGTGTTTGTCCTGATTTATCTGGCTGTAGGTGAATTTAGAATGTATAATTTCTGTCCAAGGGTCACTTCACATCACTGGAGAGTGAAAATATAGTTCACATACCGTGATAACAATGAATTGATAATTAAATTTTGTGTTTTAACAGATAAAATGATTTATGTTTTCCAGTAGTTGTTAGATATTGATTAGATATTTATTAAAATAGTTAAACCGAGAATTGTAATCCTGTTGCAGGATTATTGAATTGTTAAAAGTTACATATGTAGAGTGTTTTTGGAATGATTTGGTGGTGCCAGTGTTGGATTGGGCAGTACAAAGTTTAAAAAATCAAGCACCACCAGGTTATGAACCAACAGGTTTATGTTGAAGAACTAGCTTTCAGAGCGCTGCTCCTTCATCAGTTGGTTGAAGGAGCAGCACTCCGAAAGCTAGCGCTTCCAAATAAACCTGTCGGACTATAACCTGGTTTTGTGTGATTTCTTAACTTTGTTTTTTGGAAGGAATTGTTTTTTTTCATTCAAATATACAGGTTGTTCAAGAATTCTATCTAGCCTTCCATGGCTTTCTTTTAGAGACCACACACATATAGATTAGATTAGATTAGATTACTTACAGTGTGGAAACAGGCCCTTTGGCCCAACAAGTCCACACTGACCCTCCAAAGAGCAACCCACCCACACTCATTTCCCTACATTTACCCCTTCACTACGGGCAATTTAGTATGGTCAATTCACCTAACCTGTACATTTTTTGGACTGCGGGAGGAAACCGGAGCACCCGGAAGAAACCCACACAGACACGGGGAGAATGTGCAAATTTCACACGGACAGTTGCCTGAGGTGGAAATTGAACCAGGGCCCCTGGCGCTGTGAGGCAGCAGTGCCACCATGCTGTCCACAATTCATATAATTTCACTGTAATCAGTATTTCAAATTTGCATCAGATTTAAGATGCAAATGAGGACCAATTAATGAGCGCTTCCATGAATGGAAAACACAGTAAATGGAATTTACAGAAGCAAATTCAAGTTTGATCCGAATAAGCAAATAAATACTTTGAATGGAAATGATCCGAAAATGTTTACATCTACATTTGAACTAAGTCAAATGACTCTTTTTTTGAAATAATTGGACTGAAAACCTATTTGAAAACATGTACAAATCAGGACTATTGACAAGTCTTGCTGTTAGTGCTCTTGGCCAATCGTAATAAAGAATAAATACTACTTTGAGTAACAAGTATCATGTGTAATTGCTGGGCTGAAAAGTAAGAGGATAGCTCTTGTATTTATTGGCAAGAATTTTAACCAAATGTTTACTGTGGTTACTGCACTCAGTAACAATATGATCAAGATCAATGGCCGTTAGAATCCTTGGCCACTCGTAATGAAGAATAAACACTGCTGTGAGCAATACATATCTTGGGTAATTACAGAACAGAAATTTCAGAAGACACTCATTGTATTTACTGGAGGGAATGATAATCAGATGCTTACTGTGGTGATTGATCTCAGGAACAATAAGACAGTTACTCAGATTATTCCACTGAACAGTAATTAAATGATCATGAGACCATTGTCTGGCTTTATGAATAGTGTTTTGTGTGAGCATTGATTTCAATAACATTGCCATAGTATACAAGTCTACAGGTTAGGTGAGTTGGCCATGCTAAATTGCCCATAGTGTTCATGAATATGTAGGTTAGGTGCATTAGTCAGGGGAAATGTCGAGTAATAGAGCAAGGGAATGTGTCTGGGTGGGTTACTCTTCGGAGGGTCAGTGTGGACTTGTTGAGCCAAGTAGCCTGTTTCAATACTGTAGGGATTCTATGACTCCATGATTCTTTGATTTAGGAATAGATTGATAAGCGAGTGCTAAAGATACTATTTAAAGTCAACAAAATCTTTATGTTGAGTAGAATTGCTTAGCAAAATGCATTGAAGCCATCATACACAAAGTGAGATAAGTGGAAGTAGTAAGGTATTTTGATTAAATAAAATGAATGTCATTATTTAGATATTTTAAATTTGAAAAACTACAGTGTCCTCAAATCTAAAATTTAGAGAAAATGTAATGTGATACATACATTTATTAATGACCTGAAGATAATAAATTGCAGATTCTGTGATTATTGGAATGAACAACAGACAGAGCAAATCCAAAATTGGATTGAAAAGCAATTCAAACTCTGCTTAGATATTTTCTAATCACCATTCTAAACTGTTTTGGTGCATCTCTGTTGAAGATGAGAACTCAACGCACACTTCCTGGTCTCGTGGGAGACACTCTACTGGAGTTCCACAGGTTCATTTCATTATGTTCCCACCAAGGAAGGGTGGGATTATAATTAATTGTGATTACTCAAATGAAAACTAACCAGTGTCCACTCCTATAATTGGGCTGGGAATTAATTCGACTGTTTCTATGCAATGGACTGAGAATGAAATGGTAATTCACAATAATGATGGTACTAAATATATCGGCTCTTACGTAAAAATTACTATCGTGACAATTGAAGGAAAAATAAATAGACATATCATGCGCTTATTGTAAATTCATGAAAAATACAACTGCTGAATATGTTTAAAGTAATTTTTCTGATAATGAAAAGATAATTAGAATGCTTATCACCAAAAAGATTTATTCACTGTGACTATTCAGCTGCAGGCAGCTCCCCTTCCTTACACAAATGTACAACTTCCAACAATTCAAAATGTACTCTGATTGATAAAGGGAAGAACAAACACATGTAGGTTTTTTTTTCTCGTTTTAACAAAAAAAGTCACGAATTTGAATATTTTTAGCTTTAAAATATTTAACCCTTGCTGAGATCAGAAATGCAATAAACCTTCACGTTGAAGAAAAATATATTCAAATCAAATCAAAATATACATCGATATTCACAATAATTGGGAGATTGAACACTGCAATATCTTTCAATCAGTTGATGTACTGAGCCATATTTCCACTTTTCTATCCCTTACTGGATTGATCAGTTATTAGATATTGGCAATAACTAAATTATTAATATGCTGTCAGTGAACTGAATATTAAAGAGAAATCTCACATTGCTGTTTGAACATACAATGTGCCGAAATAAACAGTAATTATTGGCGAAATGTCATTAGATATCTCTTAATCGATGAGGCTATGGTTACTTTGCTTGCTGAAATGAGTGGCATTCAGATATTTCCAATGAGCATTGGATGGAAAATCGCTCTTTTTGGTATAGACATAAAAAAAAGTTTTATTGGAGTATTGGCAATAAGAAATATAAGATTAAATTATGATGTGCATCTCACCTTACCAAATATTTTCAAGTTTTCTAAAAGGTTTCTAGTCCAATCATCAGTTTAAAACGGGTCATTTTGGTTCAGCAGATCAGTAACTGCAAACATTTTCAACACATCTCCATCAAATCTGATAATTTAGAAAAAAATACCAAAGTATTTCCTGTGTAAATGACAAAATATATCTTTAGCTTAGAGTCAAGTTCATTCTCTACTTATTTTATTCCTGTTTTTGACACCAGTGACTAAATATTGATTAGATTAAATGTCATATGTGTTAGACATGAATTTTCTCTCAAAGATCTGTGCAACACAGGAATGGGCCCTTTGGCCCATAACGTTGTGCTGAACATAATGCAAAATAAACTCACCCCTTCGGTCTACCCTTGGTCCATATCCTTCCAAATTATCTAAATGAACATTTAAAAAGCCCTAAAGTATCTGCCTCTACCATCAACCCTGGAAGTTCATTCCAGACACCTACCACTCCCTTTGTAAAAAACAAATAGCCCCTCACATGCCCCTTGAACTGTCTCCCCTAACCTTAAACGCATGTCACTTACTTTGACATTTCAACTCTGGGAAAACCATTTTGACTGTCAGCCCTATTTCCGTATCTCCTGATTGTACAGACTTGCATCAATTCTTCCTCCATCCTCCGCTACTCCACAAAAAAG
Organism: Hemiscyllium ocellatum; assembly: GCF_020745735.1. Lineage (NCBI taxonomy): Eukaryota > Metazoa > Chordata > Chondrichthyes > Orectolobiformes > Hemiscylliidae > Hemiscyllium > Hemiscyllium ocellatum. Next base: position 432,785 of record NW_026869096.1, on the reverse strand, counting down.
CAACCTGAGTTTTTCTCACGTCTCCAAATCCAGGCAGCATCCTGGTAAATGCCCTCTGTACCCTCTCCAAAGCCTCCATACCCATCCTATAATGTGGCGAATAGAAGTGAATACAATACTTTAAGTATGCCTTAACCAAAGTCTTATAAAGTTGCTTCATGCCATCCTTACTCGTGTAACCAGTTCCCTGACCAATAAAGGCAAGCATGCCATTTGCCTTCCTGACCACCCTATCTACTTACATGGTCACTTTCAGGGAGCCATGGTCTTGAACGCCAAGATCCCTTTGAACAACAAAGCTGTTCAGGGCCCTGCCATTACCTACTTTTCCTTAATATTTGAGCTCCCAAAGTGAGACACCTCACAGTTGTATGGATTAAACTTTGCCTTTAATTTCTCTGCCCATATCTGCAATTTATCTTTTTCCTGCTTCATTCTTTATCTACATTATCCACAACTGCACTGAACTTTGTATCATCTGCAAACTTATTAACTCACCAAATTAGATTTTAATCCATGTCACTTATATATATTTGTCCCGCAAACAGAAGGGTTCCAGTGCAGATCCCTGTGGGAAAAAGACAGAAAATGAGGAAAATGCAGAATTCTTGAATAAATGAGGTTTATTTCAATGACAAAACTATTCTGATGAATAATCTCTGAAGGTGTGATTTTTGTTTTGAAATTAACCCAATATTTTAATTCTCAGTTTACTGATCTTATTGAATATCTAGTACAAACTGCTGTGAAAATATTGAATCGTTTTAAGTGTTTAGTTCCAACATTAATTATTCTTTAATTGTAATTTCAATTATCACACCATCATGAGAGTTGAATCTATTATTTCTTAGTGCCAGTATCATGATGAAATATTTACACTCGTTTCAGGTCAACACACCTGCAATCAAGCAAAGTTTTCTCACCCACCACTCATAGTAACTATCTCATTCTCTTTCATTTGAATTCTCATTTTAATTAAATGATCATTAATCAGTCTTATCAATTAAGAGATGACTAACTAGTTTTCACATCAATATTTCAGTTCTTTCCAACATATTGTACAATTACATTGCAGTAAGGGTTTCTCATCATTCTTAAATTTGTTATCAGCTATTTTTGTGTCTGATTTCCAGTATCTACAGTTTTTTGCGTCCTTGTATTAATTGTATTTCATTTCAATGCTAACATTTCTATATTTCTGATTATTACAATAAGAGCTAAGTATTTTTCATGTTAAACATTGTATTAATTTCACGTGTTTCTTGTGTATACAAACCAGAATTAACAAATGTTTGCTCTATTATTTTACAATAAATCTTGAATTCTTAGAAATCACAATTTTGTGAAAATGAGGGAAATTATCTTTCGATTAATAGTCACATTGAATGACTAATGCTTTACTTCCAAGTCATGAGCATTACAAAGCAGTTTAATTTTGAGTACATAAATGACTGCTTCAAACATATTTAATTACTTGATTATCATGAGATTTATATTTGTTTAAGATCATTGTCGCTTCGTTCCAACATTTTTATGAATTACTAATTCCTTTTATCAGTCCATTACACACTGGAATTGTCGAATACAACCCAGTCTGATTATCACAATAAATATTTGAGCAGTTTTCCCTGTGAGTAACCACCGTAAGTATGTGATTATAGTCCTGCCCTTCTTGCATAGGAACATTATGTAGGGCTCTGGTAATGTCTGTACTGAAAGACCAGGAGGTATGGATTCAATTCTAAACTTCAACAGAGATGTGTCAAAGCACATCAGAGTTGATTAGAAAATATCTAAGTGTCTACTGAATTATTTTTCAATCCAACATTTTCTCAACTTGTATCCGTTGTTCATTGTAATGTTCACAATATCTTGAATTTATTTGCTTCCGTTCACTGACAAAACTATGAATGTTATTATGCTGCTTCTAAGTACCTCTCAACTTTTAATAACTTTGCAGTCATAAAGATTCTACAGTGTAAATTACATTTAAGTTAAGGAGGAAAGATTTAAAAGGGATCTGAGGGGCAACCTTTTTCACAAAGTGTGTTTGGCTCACACGGAATGAGATGTGAGAGGAAAGGCGTTGGCTGGTACAATTATAACATCTAAAAGACTTTTGGACAGTTACATGGATAGAAAACGTCCAGAAGGATATGGAACAAACACAGGAAAATGGGGCTAGTTTAGTTTAGGGAACCTGGCCGGGCTGCCTGAATGGCCTGTTTCCGTGCTGTACCAAGCTAGCATAGTACAATTCAAACTTGACTGCGATGGGTAAAGGAGAGAACAAACGGGTGTTGATTCGATTTTGCGTCCATAAAAAAGTGACATGAATTTTAAATAATTTTGTCACAAGAAATAGTTCACTCTTATTGTGATCAGAAATACAATGAATGTGAGCATTGAAGTCAAATATAATTAAAACAATTCAACTGTGTTTATATGGTTAAAATAAAAATTGATATTCACAATCATTGTGAGTTTGTACACTGCCATATCTTCACATTACTTCATGTACTGAGCCATTATTGCATTTACTGAGCATAAATATACCCCCGACTGAACGGAACAATAATTAGATGTTAGCAACACTTAGATTTTCAAAATCTATCAGTGCACCGTGAAGAAGGAGAAATTGATGTAATTTTATCCTGATCGATGATCCAACATTTGTGTCTGAATCAGGAAGAGAGTAAGGAGATAACCAAAGTGAATATCAGAGTGACCACAAGATACAGTCCATGACATTTGATAGAAAAAGGAATTTGCATAATTCCATGGTTATTGAACGTTAATAATTAATTCCCTCCGCAGGTACTGAAGCAGTCCAAGTCCAAGTACAACAAGATCTGGACAATATCCAGGTTTGGGCTGACAAGGGGCAAGTAACATACATTCCACACAAATGCAGGCAATGACCATCACGTATAAGACATAATCTAACCACCATCCCTTGACATTCGCTGGTGTTGCCATCATTGAACACCCACGATCAACATCCTGGGAATAATCATTGATCAGAAACTGAATTGGTCTCACCACATAAACACAGTGGCTACAAGAGTAATTCAACTGCTGTCTCCTGAAAGCCTGTCCAACAGCTACCAGACACAAATCAGGAGTGTGATGGAATACTCCCCACTTGCCTGGATAGTGCTACCCTAACAACACTCAAGAAACTTGATACCATACGAAACAAAGCAGCCCGCTTGATTGGCACAGCATCCACAAGTATCCACCCCCCCCACCCCCCACCACCACTGATGCTCCGTAGCAGCAGTGTATACTATCTACAAGATGCACTGCAGGAATTCACTAACCAGCATCTTTCAAACCCATGACCACTTCCATCGAGAAGGACAAGAGCAGCAGCTAGATGGAAAGACAACTATCTTCAAGTTCCCTGATAAGGTACTAATCACCCTGAATTGGAAATATATAGCTGTTCCTTCACTGTCGCTGGTTCAAAATCCTGGAAATCCCCACCCCAAGGTATTACATAGAACATAGAAAAATACAGCACAGTACAGGCCCTTCGGCCCTTGATGTTGCGCCGACCAAAGCCTACCTAACCTACACTCGCCCAATAACCTCCATATGCTTATCCAATGCCCGCTTAAATGACCATAAAGAGGGAGAGTCCACCACTGCTACTGGCAGGGCATTCCATGAACTCACAACCCGCTGAGTAAAGAATCTACCCCTAACATCTGTCCTATACCTACCACCCCTTAATTTAAAGCTGTGTCCCCGAGTAACAGCTGACTCCATTAGCGGAAAAAGGTTCTCACTGTCAACCCTATCTAAACCCCTAATCATCTTGTACACCTCTATCAAATCTCCACTAAACCTTCTTTTCTCCAATGAGAACAGACCCAAGTGCCTCAGCCTTTCCTCACAGTTTTGTGCTGTATACCCACAGCAGGTAGAATGCAGCGGCTCAAGAAGACAGCTCACCACCAATTTCTCAAGGGCAACTAGGGACGGGCAATAAATGCTGGGCCCAGCCAGTGACACCCACATCACATCAAATAAATATTATTATAATGTCTGCAAGATCAAAACAGCTCCACGCTGTCCTAGCTGCAATCTCTGCCCCTTATTGAAAAAGATAAAAGAATCTGACCTTGCTCAACTTTCTCATCAAAACCAAGTGCAGTATTCACCCCAGCCCTCTCTTATATGAACCAGCAGCATTTCCACCACCAACCGTAGATCCTCTTAAAATATTTTGTCAGTAACTTTTAATTAACTGGTTACTACAATTACAATGCAATCTGTACAAACAAATTAAATACCTTTTATGCAACAACAAATTTTCTAACAACTTTTCTCGATCTTTGTCATTCTTTTTAGTTCGATGAGGTAGGGAGGGATGGAAACACGACAGTGATGTAAGATATATGTAATACAGTGAGACAGGGAAGCTAGTATGGCTCATGTTGACTCTTAGACCCCACACAGTGAAACAACACATTCACTGCATAATAAACATAACATAACATTTCAACCCCACTCACACCCGGAGTGACAGAAATAAAATGTGGATGGGTTGGACAGGATAGGTTTGTTACAGTTAGAGTTTGGGAGAGTGAGGGGTGACATGACTGAAGTATCTAACATCCTGAATGGTTTGATAAGGTGGATGTGGAAAGGATGTTTCCACTTGTGGGCCATTCCTGAACGAGAGGGAACTGCTTTAAAATTGGGTTCACCCTTTCAGGACAGCGATGATGATATTTGTTTCCCATCAGAGGGCTGTGCAAATTTGAAACTCTCTGCCCCAGAAGGTGGGCTCACTGAGTATTTTTAAGACACAGGTTGATAGATTCTTGTCAAGGGACGTTGGGGGGAGATGGAAGACAAATCACTAACAGCACAGGCCTGGTCTTATTGAATGATGGAGCAGGCTCGAGGGGCCGAATGGTCACCTTCTGCTTCTCTCTCACATGATCCCCGGACTGAGAGATTTGTTTAAAATTCATTCACTGGGATGTAAGTGCCACTGGCTGTGGGCAGCATTATTCCCCAGAGGGCAAATAAGAGCCAACCACATTGCTGTGGGTCAGGAGTCACATGTAGGCCAGACCAGGTCAGGATGGCAGCTTCCTTCCCTAAAGGACACCAGTGATCCAGATGGGTTTTTCCTGACAATCGAGAATAATTTCATCAATAGACTCATAATTCTAGATGATTATTAAATTGAAGTTCCACATCTGTCGTGGTGGGATTCGAATGAGGGTCCCCAGAATATTCTCTGGGTCTCTGCATTAACAGTTCAGCAATGATACCACAGGACTGTTCCCGAGCTACAAAGGGTGGGAACCAAAACCTTGATCAAACAGGGAGAATTAAGGAGCGTTGAAGGGAATGGGGGAACAAAATGACCAAGTTTAGGTTCAAGGCAACTGAAACTAAAGCCACCAACAGGGAGGAGAACAAAGTAAGAAACCCTCACACAGCTGGAATTGGATAAGTGCAGATACCCCAGGGAGGTGTGGAACTACGCAGGGAGGACAGGGTGAAGGCCCGGGTAGGTTTAAAAGCAGTGAACCAAATTTTGAAATTTTCTTCATGAACATAATGTAGATCGGGTTAAAACTGAGGTAGGTGTCTGACACAACTTGCTGCAAGGATACAGACAGTAGAATCTGAAGTGATCATGAGGTAATGGAGGTAGAATGTGGGAGACAAGCTGGGACTGTATTGGAATAGTCATGGTGAGAGGGAACAAATGCTGGATGCAGGGTTTCAGCAGCTGATGGACTGACGCTGAGGTGAGCCATCGGAAACTGAGCAAGTGACCACCATCTAATAGGACAGAGAAACTGATCCATCAGCCTGAAACTGACTGACCACGTGGCTGTCAGTGACTCCAACACAAGTGAATGGAAACATTGCTCAGAGCCTGTTTCTGTAACATTCAACACAACCAGGAAATAAAAAAAATGAATAATTAGCTGAAAACAAGGCAACTGCTCTGTTAGAGTCTAAACTATTCAATGTTCAGTTACTGAACATTATTGATTCACAGAATATTCTAACCTGCACAATCACAGTAAAAGGGGAAAGTAAACAACATTCTTGGCAAAGACATAATGAAGCTACTGCTTGTATAAAACAGCTGAGAACAAAGGGGCTAAATTCTCCACAAACTGACAAACACAGGTACCATCGGTTTATAGATAGACAATGAAATTCTTCAGAAAAACCCTTCCCTGCCTCTGGTGTGTGAACTGCCACTTATTTCCTTTGAAAAGAGTCTCTGTTTCCCCTCAGAAAAGCAGGTGTGTCGCACACTTACAGACTGACTTACAGACAAAGGAAACCTGATCTGAGACTCGCAGGTTAATGAAGCTATTAGTGACAGTCCATTGCACACAACAAGAGCTTAGACCACAACAGATTCTAGTGAAACCAACAATGCAATGAAAAAAGTGAATTAGTCTTTATAATCATGCAGCCTCTCTCAATCAAATAATCCCAGTCAACCTCCAAACATTTTTAAAATATTAATCCCTAATTTCCTCCAAAAATATATCTAATTATTCTCTTCAAAGTACATTTTAAATGGTCAATTCATAATCACATTTCATTTCCAGTTATTCTTAGAGCCAAACAACTTGCAAACTAAAATAGTTTTCATGTCAATAATGACACTGGAAACTTTGTTATGTAGTTTAACCATATTTCCAAATATTGTTTTGGTTCATTATTGCAGTGAAGCTAAAATTAAAGTCTTATTTATTTTCTCTGATATCCTTCCATTACTTTATTCCCTAATAACAATGCCCATGGTGTAATGGGTGACAAGCATTAAAATAAAATAAAATTTTCATTGCAAGAACTGGTACAAATGATCACATATTATTCAGTTCATTCATTGTCGTTGACGTTAAGAGTTATTTTCACTGTATGATCATGTTAAATTCACTTAAATAATCACAGTACAATTCTCACCTCTATAGATCTGTAAAGTGAATGTCAAGTTATAAATATTTCAAGTAAAACCAAATTCACATTTTGTTCTGTGTTATTCCTGGAAGGACAGAATGTGTTACATTATTGTGGGGAATAGGAGCAAGTGAAGGTGGTGCCTCTCAGACGTGAGGCCTTAAAGCCAAAGGGCCAGCTGGCAGTCACAGTGGGGGATGTACCTAGTGCCCCGCTCTCCTCAGAAGGCAGTGAGGATGGTGACACTGGGTAGAACAGGTTGGATGGTGAAGCGCCCACGTATGGACAGAGGGACGGCAATGGGTGGGATGACCCACTGCCCTGTAAGGCCCAGAAGGCCGTGTCCATGGCACCGCTCGGCATCAAAGCTCAACGTGGCTAGACAGTAGGGAGCAACAAAGGGAACTGACAGACACCAAACCTGAACCGTTTACCCGGCTGAACGACAGGAGTTGGTGAATGACCACCCAGCCTGATAGAGAAATGGTATTAATGGGCCTTATTGAGACAATATGGATTATTTAATTGAGGTACACAGTCTCACCGATGATGGTGTCAGCCAAGATCTCTCAGGCCAAGATGCCCTGACGTGTACATCAGAACCTGTCCCTGCAATGAGAGGGTGAGGGTGTGAGCCGGTTCCCCCCAGTGCACAGCTGGCCAGTGCCTCCAGGCATTTACAGATATTGCAGGGACACACTGGGGAGGAGACAGGCTGAATGGGCTAAAATAACCTTGGTGACTCATGGAGCCAAGGGTAATATCAAGAATCATACAGAGAGGAAGCCTGAGGTGTGTAAGGACCACGGGGGATTACCAAACCCCAAAGTGTGATGATGAAATAGGTTTGATGTGTTTAAAAGATGACATGGGACCCCATTTAACTGTAATTATAAACATGGGACTCCCAGTGGGAGATAATTCTAACCAAATGCTGAATTGGTCATGAGAGCCGAGGCAAACACAGAAACACAGAAGAATAGCTTCAATACAGGGAGGGGAACCAGACCCACAATGTTACAAGGGAAGCAGGAAAGGGCACATAGCCAAGGAACGTAGGCAGAGAGAGGGAGATAGATGTTCACATTGTGTGTGGCCTGTGTTCACGTAGGCACATGCAGAGCCCATGAATATTTATTGATGCTGTGTTTGCTGTATTAATAAATATTAATACAGGAGCAGCTATATCAGTTACCGATATGGATTTGCCCCCACCCTCTCAATTACTAAAATGAGAGCAGTTGGAGAGGGAATCGAGGAAGCTGGACGAAATAATCCGATGCAGATCACCGATATGGCAAAATATACTCAGATATGGGAGTGTGAAACTGAGGAAGGGACCATTCTGGGAGTTGCCATTTTAGAACAGTTCGGAGCAACTATTGATGTAGAGACCTGAACTGTAATATGGGAACAACCTGGACAGGCCTGAGACAGGAAGCAAAGGAGAGGCGACATCTCCAGAGTAGTTTACCTTGCAGGGAGACTGGAACAGTCAGGGAATCTGGGGAGTTATAGCTAGGACCCAAACAGCAGTGCGGGGAACTCAAACAGGAATGTGGGTTATTATCTGTGGATCCTGTAAAGATTGAGGGCCCTCTCACTCCCCACACAAACAGGATCCCATTAAAGCTGGGGCTGATGATGCAGTAATTGTGACAGTAACAGATTGAGAGAAGCAGGGAACACACAGTTGACAGTATCCCAGACTAATTCACTGAATCCAGACGGCTCATCCCACCTCACTATTGATTATACCTCCCTCAGTAAATCCGCCACTAAAGAGTATCCTACAGTAGCAAACCACACCACTGTATTTAATGGATTGAAATCGCAACAGGATATGGTCTCAGCCCTTGATATTGTGAATGGGTTCTGGTCCATAATGGCAGAATAAGCTGATGTTTACTATCAAAGGAAAACAGTCGACCTGGATCCAGTTACCTCAGGGATCCCATAATATTCCAGTATATCCCACCGATACATGGCTGATGGAGTTAGTCTATTTAATCTTACCAACACCTCATCACCTCAGTTGGTGAGAAAGAACATATCCAAATATTAGAGTATTGTGTCAGTTCAGGCAGGCCGGGCTTAAAATTAACCCACAGAGAGTGCAACTGGGAAGGTAAGTAGAGGTGTACCTGGGACATCATATCAGGGAGATCAAATCAGGAAGGCAGAGGGGATAATCCCATTGGAACGAAAGACCATGATTTTAAAACTATCCATCTGCACATCGCGAAGGGGTAAGACAAACTTTAGAATGTTTAATTATTGTGAGAATTTTGTGGAGAATTCTCCAGAATTGGCAGAACCATCATAAGCCCTGACAGAAGCACTGACATTAGCCAGGGGTCAGGGAGTCAGCATATACACAGACAGTCAGCATGCCTTTGGTATTGTTCATGACCATGTGTTGCTCTGGGCTCGGTGAGGGTACATCACCTTGTCTGGGGGCCACATAGAGCATGAGGAACCGGTCAGAGAGTTAGTGGAAACAGCTAACTTTCCCAGTGAAGCAGCAATAATGAAGATTAGAGCTCACAGGGAAGTAGAAACCCCACACCAACGGGGCAGTGAGTATGTGGCTAAGGCAGGTAAAATACTGACTGAAACAGTGCAGACATTTGAGGAGATGGCAGTGGCAGTAGCTGCAGAAGTGAGAGAGGAAGGTTTAAAGATATTCACAGAAACAGTCCCACAACAGGAGAAAGAGGAATGGGAAAAGGGTGGGGCAGTAATAGGACAAGACAGAGTCTGGATGATCCAGCAGTGCCACCACACTGTATAAGACAAACATTATTAATAACATATCATGGTCAGCCCATATTGGACAGGATACAATGCTCCACTACAGGGGGAGGCCTGGAACAGGGAGAGATACAGCAGCTTTTTGTTGAAGGGGTGTAGACTTGTACACACTATATGAGCTGAAAATGTGTTGCTGGAAATGGGTTGGCAGGGATATGGATCAAGTACAGGCAGATGTAATCCTGACGAAGGGCTTATGCCCGAAACGTCGAATCTCCTGTTCCTTGGATGCTGCCTGACCAGCTGCGCTTTTCCAGCAACACATTTTCAGCTCTGATCTCCAGCCTCTGCAGACCTTACTTTCTCCTACACACTATATGAGCCAGGAAAAGCAATCAGGATAAAATGGAGGCACAGCAGGGACCCAGGAGCCCATGGGAACATGACCTGCTCAGGAAGGGTGACCAGACCCTAACCATTAACTGATTTTTCTTCACAGATGCTGCATGACCTGCTGAGCATTTCCAACAACATCTGTGCAAGGTTAAAGGCAGTTGCGTCAGGCAAGTTTCTTATGCAGAATGTGGTCAGTGACTAGAATGTATTTGCCTGAGAGATGGTAAAAGCAGAAACAATAACAATGTTTAAGAGGCATTTGGGCAGACACATATTCAGGCATGGGTTGGCAGGGATATGGATCATGTACAGGCAGATGGAATTAGTTTGGAATGGCACCATGATCCGCACAGACATAGTGGGCCGATTATTCCGGTGCTGTCCTGTTCTGTTTTCTGGGGGGTAGAATGTGTGGAGCGAGAGATAATATTTTGAGTGGAATATGTCTTCTTTAGAACATACAGTAAGTTGATGCATTTTGAGAGAAGCAATGTAGAAAGGGAATATATATTTGATTGGAACAGACACAGGGAGCAGGACAGCAGGATGGGGGCCAATGTGTACAAATCATTCAAGGAGAGAGAGAACATAAAGTGTTTTGAGTAAATGTATAGGATACTGGGCTTCATTAATAGACCGAATGATAACAAACTCATGGAAAAGATGCTGACCATTGATAAAGCTCTAGTTAGGTCACAGTCAATCATTGCATCCAATTCTGGTCACCAGATTCCTGGTCAGGATGAGACAGTTAAAATACCACAGAGGGTCCAGTTCCATACTTTGCTTTCTTTCAGGATACATTGGCGACTCAAGGGTTAAATATTCTCCTGCCAAAGGACTTCCTGCTGCATTGTAAGAGTACGAGGCCTGTCCTCTTACAATACAGACAGAACACCTCAGTAGGGGGAGGCGGACTGTACCTTCGAAATAGAACGTATTGCAGCCACACATGTGGATTCCCCCGTAACCCCAGACAGAGGGATTTGCCCTTTCCAGACAAGACTAAGAGCCCTGGGCACAACCCTGTTAAACTGCCTCCCGCTCCCATTGTCTTACCTCCCCTCCATGTTAGCATAGGTAAGTGAATTCCCCATTTACTGAAGGAAGAACTCTTCTGCTGTAATCTCTTCCCATCAACACATAATCAGGAGCAATACGATAATCAGTTTCTGTAATCCATTCACACTTATCACAGGACATCGCCATTCATCAAGCTTTGTAAGGTCATAATTACCTACTTTAAACTACGTAATTGCAATCGCCCATGTGACTGATATGCCTTTGTCTAATTCCTATTAAATATACTGTCTCTGTGGGTAAGGCAGAGATTCATGAAGAACAGTCTCTGCAAGTAGACACTCAGCTACTTTAGAGACACTTTGAAACTCCCGCCAGCTGCCCAATAATAAATCTACTGCTGTTGTGCAGAAAACTTGCATCGTCTGGATTTGTGGAACAAATTAGACATCAATAATGAATGATATGAGTGATCTTCAGAGTGTGGAGTACAGACTTACTGGAGTGGTTCACTAATGAAGAAAATGCAGTCACTGAATTGATTTGAAGAAATTTGCATTTTCTTTGAAGTAAACAAGTTGAATATATTTTTGATAGAGCTGTATAAGATTAGAACACACCTAGATATAGCAGACAAAAATATCTGTATTCAATAGGCGATCGCACAAGAATTAAGATCAGATGTAAAGTTTTGATACAGCGGGAGATGAGCAAGTGTTTCTACTGACTGTATTGGCTGGAAATATGCAGAACATGCTGCCTATTATTTTGGTGCAAGCAGAGAAGATGAATGATTGATAAAAACAATTATACCAGATCTGAGGGAAATAAACTTGCAGAGTTTGGGGGACGTATGAGGAATGAGAATATGGGATTCTGCTACAGAGAGCCAGCTTGGATTTGATGGGCCTCTCTCTGTGCTATAATGCATTTTATTTGGACTTGCTTAACTTGCTCTGGTCACCGATTAAATTGTCATTGAGGTAAATCTGCTCAGTGTTCCTACTCAGTCCAACACAGGCTGTCCTTCCACAGCAGGAGATAATGTTTACTGCTTTATACTGGGTTCTGGGAGGGGGTGGGGTGTGTAACGGTGTGTATAACAGCCTGCCAGCACTTATCTGAAATCAAAACACTAGTGCAGCCACACTAGGGACCGACTCTGGAAATGTGGGGAATGCCAGAAGGGAATTCTTTACCCATTCCCACCTGGAAACTGGCCAAACCAGACAGCCTGGGGAGAAGCTGTTCACCTGCTCTGTGTGTGTGTGTGTGTAGGGGGAGGGGGGGGTGTGAGGGGAGGGGTTCACTCAGGCATCCATCCTGCTGAGACACCAATGAATTTACTCATAATCACAACTTGAAGGACTTTTTTTTTCTCTTATTCACACCAAGTAATGAACAATGGTATTGGCAGTTCATAAAGATTTGCATATACAGAACTTAGCTTTGGAAATGTTCACAGCAGTGTTGAACATGTACAGATTCACACTGGGTAGAGACTTTTATTTTCCTTTATTCATTCACAGGATGAGGGTGTCGCTGGCCCGGCAGCATTTCCTGCCCATCCCTAATTGCCCAGAGGGCAGGTATGAATCAACCCCATTGCTGTTTATATTGATATTAATCAACACGAATGTCAAACTAGATTAACTATCATCAAACTCAAATCCATTTGATATTCATATATTTACAATCAGTGTTCAATTCACCAAATGTAGCTGAAGGGAGTAATCTTCAAGTGATTCTAACAGAGAAGATACCTGAATACTTGTTCAGCAAACACCTGTTGCGTTTAGATAGTAATAATTGTAAAAAGGTGACTTGAGAATAATGGAAGAAGTTGATTGTTGGGTAACTGATAATCTTGTTTTAATCTGAAGTTAATTTAGGATTAGTTAACAAATGGTAGGGAATCCCAGCCCCATGGAGTGCACATCCAGTTCCATGTGGGAAAACCAGGACACTTCTCGTATCAGTGACAACCACAAGAACACGGAGGTGACACTGGAAATGTCAGGAACACGAGTTAATCCATGGTTAAAGTACTGCACTCACTCCTAGTCCCCACGTTGATGTGTTCTCACCAGAGAGGGTACAGAGGAGATTGATCAGAATGTTTCCATGATTGGAGAATGTCTGCTCTGAGGAAAGGTTGGATAAGTTGGGCATGTTTTCCGAGGAGGATGAGCTGAGATTTAATTGAAGTGATAAGATGCTGAGGAATCCAGATCGAGTGAATAGGAAGGAGCTATTCATAACAGAGAGGTCAGAAACTGGAGGATTTAGATTGAAACTAATTCTCAGAAAAAGGGGAGTGGATGGTGGGGGGCAGGAACTCACTGATGGGGTGGTAGAGGCAGTAGCCAGCATCACATTAAAATAAAAGGACATGGATGTAACTGAAACCCTGGAACATGCAGGGCTATGGACTAAAGTCTGCAGAATGGGATCATTGTGATTTATTTGACATTTCTCCAGAATATTAAACTCAAGTCCAATTTGAGAATTTATGAATATCATCCGACCTGAATTCCAAACGTCAGACTAAATTTGTCAGTAAGTTCCAGCACAGATCGAGGCTACTTGGTCCATCCTGCATGTGTTGGCTGTAATAGAACGATCCAGGCTTTACAGCGTTCTGTACTCACCAGTGACAGCAACAATTTCAGACTGTGTACTCTGCCCTCTATGTTGTTATAATCTGTTTTTTTTCAATGTATTTCTTTGGCAGCTGCTCAACTTGTTTCCTTGTTTCTTTCCCAGCCCTAACTCCATTCCCCGTGGCCTTGAGGGATTACCATTTCTGCTGTTTAATCTCTCCTGCCTTCCCCCGAGTGACAGACTGTCTTTTTGTCCTTGTCTCACCCCCACCTTGCTCACAACCTGTTACATTTCTGATGGTTCCCAGACCTCTGTAACTTTCACTGCGCCCCCTGGGTCAATGGCACGAGTTTTGAATTTTCTTCCTCATGAGATAATCAGAAATCTTTCTGGTTGCAGCTTCCCCCAGATTTTATTTTGAAAAAGAAGAGCATTTGTGTCAGAGTCAAGTATTTGTGAGCCTTCATCCACAATCCTGAGCACTTAGACATAATATGTGACCCTCCCACAGATGTGCAGGTTTGCTGGATTGGCCGTGCTAACATGGCCTGTAGTGCGTAGGTTAGGTGGGTTGGGCTAACCATGGAAAATGTGGGGTTATGGAGGTAGGGTCATTGCAGACTCGATGGACCAAATAGTTTCTTTGTGCGCCTCAGGGAGTCTGTGATTCTAACTAGTTGTGATTGTCGACACGTTTTCCTCATGCCAGGTTTATTCAGCTCAGGTACACACGCTGCCTTTGTGTTTCTGTTGGTTCTCACTCAATCCTTTCCTTCTGTTTTACAGCAATTTCACACTGTATGTGAGGGTGAGAATGAATTTGTCAATACAAATACTCCAACCGAAACCCGCACAGGTCAGGACCTGTTTCTGCTGCTGATGTCGCTCACAGGGAACAGGAAAATAAAGGATCAGTCATACATCTTACAAGGACACAGAGGTTACAATCACCAGGAACGGGTACACAGCTTAAACCCCTTTTCTCAAGAAATAAAGGACGCTGGAGAGACTGCCTGGTACAAGTAGGAAGCTTTGTGTCTGTATTTTCAGAGATTTGAGGTTGAAATCATTGGATTTGATTCATGTTTCATTGCCCCAGGTCATCAAAGGTGCGATCTAAATGTGCAGCTTTCTTTCTGTCTTTTTGTCTGAGTTAACAATCTGAACCATCTCCTGGGCAGTTAGAATGGATGACAAATGCTGCCCCAGCAAGTGATGCCGTGATCCCACGAACAAACAAAACAAATCCAATCGCTGTGGTTAGTTGTGAACTCGCTGGTGTTATTGGAAGGTTTATGGGGTAAAGGGAGAAGAATGGCATTCAGTGAGGTGATCCTTTGGAGAGCTGATCAGCCAATCAGCCTCCTTTTGTACAGTAACAATTCTGTGAATAATTAATTCTGAGCCCTCTAAGGAAATATCAGAGCAGGGTTTGTAAAGAGGTCAGATTGAATGAGTGTCTCGGTGAACACAAGTGAGACACAGGTACAGAGAGGCTTTGGGATGGATTAAATTAAATTTTATACATTTGCACTGTCATCAACATTACAGCAGTGAAAAATGGGAGTGATGGAGAGAGTGGAATTAGAGCAGCAAATAAATCTTCAACATTTATGTAGCTAACGGGGATGCTGGGTAAAGATACTGTAGTTAGTGCTTATTTTATTCCAGGCACACCCGCCTAGGAGCACATCCTTCTTGTATCTATCCTGTCGAGCTCTTGACGATTTTGTTCATTTGAAGTGTTTCATGTTTAGATACTTCAGAGAAGACAGCTTCAAGCTCCTCAATCTCTCCTACCAGGGAAATGCTGCTGTTAGAATTCAATTCACTGGGGCATGTAACTGGCTGCTTCATGGACTGGAACTGGCAATTGAGACTGAAAGGTAACTGAGTGGTGAGCACTGCTGCCACACAGCGTCAGGGACCCAGGTTTGATTTCAGCCATATGCGACTGTGTGGAGTTTACACGTTCTCACCATGTCTGCGTGGGTTTCCTAGGGTGCTCGAGCTTCCTCCCACAGTCCAAAGATGTATAGGTTAGGTGTATTGCCTATGCTAAATTGCCCACAGTGTCCATGTATGTGCCGGTTAGGCCATTAGCCATGGGAAATGCAGGGTTACAGGGACAGGGTGGGTCTGAATGGGATGCTCATCATAGGTTGGTGTGGACTCGATGGATGAATACCCTGTTTCTGCACAATAGGGACTCTATTCTATTCTCATGAAGAAGAATGTACTTGTCTCAATGTGTTGCAAATTTGTGGCATTCCCTCTTCAAAATGCGGTGGATGCCAGGACAATGAGCAGATTTAATGAAGAGATACAGATGTTGAATTTGCAATGAGATGAAGGGTGAGAGAGAGCAGGTGGGAAAACCCAGCTGAGACCGAGGTGAGCTCAATCATCACCGTATTAAATGGTGGGGCTGGTTCGAAGGGCTGCATTGCCTCTCCTGTGCCCAGTGCTCATCTTCTTACGGTAATAACTGGAAAGCTGCATCCAAAACTCACCACCTTCACCAAAGGAGATTTTCGGAAAAAGCAGGCTAGTCAGGTGGATTAGCGTTCCAAACTTAGATAGTGAGGAAGCGTGTAGGAGATAGTGATTTTGCAATTTTAAACTGAGGGGAGACAGGGATTTATGGTTTTAGACTGTGAGGACATTCACACCGTCCAGAATAGTCTGTTGTGAATATCTATCCTATACGTTAATACGACAATGTAACACAAAACACCCAGGAAACTTCGCCTCACCTCGTAATCTGGTAAAAGACTTCTGATAAATCTGGTTGAACTTAGAACACAGCTGGAAAGGTGGAAGATTAAATCTAATCCCAAGATCGAGTGCTTAAACAAAGGAGACTACAATAGGATGAGGCAGGAGTTGGCTAACGTAGACTGGAAGCAAAGACTTTACCATGAGAAAGTTGACGGACAACGGGGGAATTTTTCGAAGTGCTCAGCAAAAGTATATATCAGTGAAAAGGAAGGACTGTAGGAAAAAGGAGTAATCTGCTATGAGTGGCTCAGGAAATAAGGGAGTCTATTAAATCGTAATAGAAGGCATACAAATTGGCAAAGACTACGGAGAAACTAGGAGATTAGAGAAACTTTAAAGATCAACAGAAAGCTAGATGGGATTGGGGGAGGAAAGTGATGAGTAACTGTCCCCAGGGCCGGAATAGCAGTTTACACTGCTAGAGAGGAACCTATTGTGTGGGGAACATATGGCCTCTGTAATTGTTGAAGCACCTCACTGTCACCATAGAGATAATCCTGATCAAGTTACAAATCACAGCACACTCCAAAAGCTTGTACTTCCAAATAAACTGTTGGACTATAACCTAGTGTTGTGTGATTTATAAGTTTGTCCACCCCACCCCAACACTGGCTCCTCCATATCAGAATCCTGATAGACAGCCCCACTGAAACTGAAGTGCCTGTCAGATACTTGAGGGAGCCGCAGGGGTGTATGTTTTAACCACAAAGTGTGAAACTGAACTAGACTTTCTAACTGCCATTGCCATGGAGATAATACTGAGAGAGACTCTCTATTCAAAGTCCCAAACCACAAAGGTATAAAGAATGGGAGCTTTACATCGGACAGGTGGGGAGTTACCTGATGCTGCTTGGAGGTGTTCTGCATGTACACTATCCAGGTAACTGCCATATCTCATCAATAAAGACTCAAAGAAGACCTCTCAGAGTTCTGTACCAAGTTATTCTTATCCAGCAGGGTTTAGGAATGAGTACACCGCAGTCAGTCTTCACAGTGGAGGATACGAAGAACATGCCAGTAATTGATAAGGAGACTGAGGAAGGTGAGGACCATGAAACAACGATTATCACCAAAGCATTAGAGCTGGGCAAGCTAATGGAGCTAAAGCTAGATAAGTCTCTTTGCCCTGATGGAATACATCCCAGGGTGCTACCAGAGATAAAGGAGAAATAGTAAATATACTTGGAGTCAGAGCCCTACAGCAGAGACAGGCCCTTTGGTCCAACTGGCCCATGCCGACCAGAATGTCCATCCACACTAACCCCATTTCCCTGCACTTGGCCCACCTGCTTCTGACCCTTTCCTATCCATGTATTTGTCCAAATGTCTTTTACCTGTTGTTAATGTACCCGCCTCAACCACTTCTACTGGCAGCTCATTCCATATACATACCACCCTCTGTGTAAAACAGTTGCCCCTCAACTTCTCTTTTATTCTTTCCCCTCTAACCTTCAACTGATGTCCTCCTGTCCTTGATTCCCTGGGAAAAAGACTGAATGCATTCACCTTACCCATGCCTCTCATGATCTTACACACTTCTAGAACAGTACCCACTCAGTTTCCTCTGCTCTAAACAAAACAATCCTCGCTTGTCCAACCTCTCCCTATAACTCAGGCCCCTGAGCCCTGACAACATCCTTGTAAATTGTTCTGCACTTTTTACAGTTTAATAACTGAAACCTACACTGCATTCATCATATTTCCAGTATTTCCCCACGGCGCTGGAACCGATGTGACAACGCCAATGGATTACAGTCCATGATCGAGAATGAACTCCTTTACAACAATCCCGTTTTCATAGTATTTCCCATGGTGCAGGTATCCTTGTGTCTTTCTGGTTTTCTGGTTAATTAAAGACTTGTCCTTCTACAAAGCAAAGCTGTGGCTTAATTTTTCCTGGGAAACATGCCATGATTTTTCAGACTTTCAAAAACAAACAAACTCTTTCTCCACAGTCACCACGGTAACATGGACTTGGCTGTGTCTCAGTAGATTTTCCAGTCACACTGAGATTTGAAATATTCGCCCATGGACAGAATACACACCTTTCCTTCCACATGAAAAGGCCAATGAATATTCAGATCGGCACGGATCAAGTAACTATCAGATCTGAACATGAAGTTCAATTTGAATTTCTCATCCACAAATCCACCCTTTCAGTATCCTACAACTGAGAAAACAACTCACCACATTAATACAGGATGGATCTTTATAAGATAATTATAGTATTAAATTGTAGTTTCATGTTTCCCAAAGTTTTAACTCTCAATCTAACAATTTCTTTCTTCTGTGAACTGAAATCCAAACCAACCTCCTCACTCCTTTCCTCCACACCTGGTTCTCACACACTCTGTCCTCTCTTTGAATTCAGTTTCCTAGCTCTTGTCTGCGGACTAAGAACCAAACCAATGAGTCTGATTCTGAGTCCAGCCTGGGGGGTGGTGGGGTGAGGGGAGTTGTTGGTGAATCCTCTGATGACAACCACCCTGCATACACTGCTTCCTGCACACTCTGGCCAAAACCCGTCTTACTAAAATGAACCAAATTAGAACTCAAATTGCAGGTCCATCCTTGTCACTTTCCACAAAAACCCTGAATCTTCACAAAAAAAAAGAGTTCTGATAACTTTCTGCAAAATGCTGCCCCACTGATAGTCTGATCACATGGCAGGGTACCAGGAAACAGGCCATTCCCCTGGGTCTTGCTCCGGAAAATGCCAATGACAGATTAATTCGATACACCCAGAGCCTCCTTCCCAGGCACTGACCCGTACTGTGCACACTCCCACAATAGGCCAGCACTGTGCCCATACACTGGTCTCCTCTCCTACAGCACGTGCTCCCGATCATACAGGAGTCCGGGAGATTGACAGCAGCTGCTGCCCAATATATCAGAATCCCTACAGTATGGAAACTGGCCCTTCGGCCAAACAAGTCCATACCGACCCTCCAAACAGTAACTTGCACAGACCCATTCCCCTACCCTAAATTTACCCCTGACTAATGTAACTAATATTACGGGCAATTTAAAATGGCCAATTCACATGTCCTGCACATCTTTGGGATTGTGGGCAGAAACCGGAGCACCCAGAGGAAACCCGCTTAGACACAGAGAGAATGCACAAATTCCAGGTTTGGCTGGAATCAAAACCGGGTACCTGGTGCTGTGAGGCAGCAGTGCTAATCATTGAGCCGTCTCTATGGACGGGAAGGGGCGGAGCTGGAGAACTGGGGTAATGAGATTGTAAACAATGAATGAATGTGGACGACACTGGGGGATGGACAGGTCAGTGAGGGACAGGAGCAGTGCAGCAGCAGGAGGGGATCCTGGACAAACTGAGCAATGGGAGAGTCTGACAGGAGAGAAACTACAGGAAGGTTCTGTTTAGAGGCTGAGGCAGGGACAGCTGGGAGACAGTATGGCCTGGTGGCTTGGGCAGGTTTTCTAATCAGCCTCTTCAAAGATGCTGTTCCTCAACTCTGAGCCCGATCCTCCTGGTCCAGAGGTAAGGACACTGCCACCATTTCCTGGTGGGCAAGGGATACGGGGACCGCCTTTCAAAAAGGAACTCAATTGTGTTGGTGACATTAACAAGACTCAATGCACAGTCACAGACAAAATGCTGGCATACTTGAACTTCATCCCGAATATTAACACCTATAACTGGGTAACGCAGACCCCGATGTACAGAGTTAAATCCTGGATATTAATAACAGCTTTGTGCATGGGAAATCATGTCTCATGAATCTGACTCAGTTTTTTTGAAGAAGTAACAAAGAGGATTGCTGAGGTCAGAGCATGGACATGATCTACATGGACTTCAGTAAGGCGTTCGACACGGTTCCTCACGGGAGACTGGTCAGCAAGGTTAGATCGTATGGAGTACAGAACTGGCCCGAAGGTAGAAGGCAGAGGGTGCTTTTCAGGCTGGAGGCCTGTGACCAGTGGAGTGTCACAAGGATCGGTGCTGGATCCACTACTTTTCGCCATTTATATCCATGATTTGGATGTGAACATAAGTATTGTAAGTAAGTTTGCGGATGACACCAAAATGGGAGGTGTGGTAGACAGGGAAAAAGATTACCTCAGAGTGCAAGGGGATCTAGATCAGATGGGTGATGGGCTGAGGAGTTCAGTTTAGAAAAATGTGAGGTGCTGCATTTTGGAAAAGCAAACTTTAGCAGGCCTTTACAGTTAATAGTAAGTTCCTGGGGAGTGCTGCTAAACAAAGAGCCCTTGGGAGTGCAGGTTCATAGTTCCTTGACAGTAGAGTAGCAAGTAAATCGAATAGTGAAGGCGGCGGTTGGCCGGCTTGTCTTTATTGGTCAGAGCATTGAGTATAGGGGTTGGGAGGTCATATTGCGGCTGTACTGGACATTGATTCGGCAACTTTTGCAATATTCCATCGAATTCTGTTCTCCTTCCTATCATGTTTAAGAACATCCATCTGAAAGAGGTCAGAAAAGAAGTATAGCATGTTGCCAGGGTTGGATAGGCTGTTTTCTTTGGAGCTTCAGAGGCTAGACAGTGATCTAAAAGAGATTTTAAAAATCAGGCCGGGCATGGATAGGGTAAATAGACAAGATATTTTCCCTCCAGTGGGGGAGTACAGAACTAGGGGTTTGGGAGGGAGGGTAGGCAGACAGGGAGCGGGTGGATTGACAGGGGTGGGACAGCAATGGGTAGGGAAAGAGAGGGGGGATAGAGAGGGGTGGCACAGAAACAGGTGGGGACAGAAAGTAGGATTAGAGAGGAGGGGAACAGAGGGGGCGACTGATGGTGGGGGGGAGACGCGGTGGGCGACTGACAGGAGGGGGCAACCGACGGGGGGGGTGCGACCGACAGGGTGGGGGGCGCGACCGACAGGGGAGGGGGGAACAACCGTCAGGAGAGGGGCAACCCACTGGAGGGGGCAAACGACAGAGAGGAGGGACAGACCGAGGGGGTGACAGATGGGGGATCAGACCGACAGAGGGGAGGACGACCCATGAGGGGGTGGGGCGACGACAAAGAGGGGGGGAACAGACAGAGCGGGGGGGGGGAGACGGGGAGGAAGATGGAGAGTTATTTTATAGATCTACAACTCAACCCTGTTTGTGTTTTGTCCTCCTCACCTTAATTCCCTCTGAAGGGCTCAGAACAACTGCATAGTTCCTGGGAAGTTTCAGGGAGATCAGGTGCTGAACATGGAATTTGGGACACTAACATTGAATGGAATGTGCTGGTCAATAAATGGACTCTGGTTCGACTCCACTGTCTGTGTGGTGTTTGCACATTCTCCCTGTGTGTCTGCGTGGGCTTCCTCTGGGTGCTCTTAATTTCCTCCCACAAATCCAAAGCCATGCAGGTTAGGTGGATTAGCTTTGGGTAATGGTAGGTTACAGAGTTAGGGTGGAATGCTGTTCCGATGGTTGGTATGGTCTCATGGGGCGAAAGGCCTGCTTCCACACTGTGGGGATTCTGTCACTGAGTATAGGGGTTAGGAGGTCACGTTGTGGCTGAGTAGGGCATTGGTCAGGCCAGTGTTAGAAAACTGCATTCAATTGTAGTCTCCCTGATTTCAGAAAGATGTTACCAGCATATGACTCAACTCTTAATGGCAAGTTCTTGGTAAGTATTGACAAACAAACAGACCGTGCAGTGTAGGTTAATAGTTCCTTGAAAGTGTAGTTGAAGGTAGACAGGTCAGTGAAGGTGGTGTGCGGTATGCTAGCTGTTATTGGGCAGTGCATTGAGTACAGGAGCTGGGAGATCATGTTTCGGTTGTACAGTTTATTGGCTTGGCCACTTTTGGAATGCCCGCTGCTTTCAATTCCAGTCTCCCTGCTATAGGAAAGATGTTGGGAAACTTGAAAGAGTTCAGAAAAGATTTACAAGGGTGTTGCCAGATTGGAACATTTGAACCATAGGGAGAGTGTGAATAAGCTGAGGCTATTTCCCTGCAGCACTGGACACGTTAGGTGGCTTTAATCGAACTTTATCAAATTATAAGGATCAATGATAGGGTGACTAGTCATGGTTTCTTTTTTCCCAGGGTAGGGGAATCCAAACAAAAACGTAAATCTTTTTTCCAAGGTGGAAATGACAAATTCTAGAGCCACACATTTAAGAGAGGGAGCAAGTTTAAAGGAGATGAAAACCGTAACAACTGCAGATGTTGTAAACCAGGAAGAGAAACAGAAGCTTCTGGAAACGCTCAGCAGGTCTAGCAGCATCTGTGAAGAGAAATCAGCGATAACCTTTCTGAGGGTGACCAGACCTGAAACTTTAACTGATGTTTTTCACAGATGCTGCATGACCTGCTGAGCATTTCCAACAATATCTGTGCAAGTTTAAAGGGAGTTGTGTCAGACAAGTGTCTTGTGCAGAAGGTGGTCAGTGACTAGAATGTATTCTCTTGGGAGATGGGAAAAGCAGAAACAATCACAGTTTAAGAGGCATTCGGACAGACACATAAGCAGGCATAGGTTATCAGGGATATGGATCATGTTACAGGCAGATGGAATTAGTTTGGGATGGCATTATGATCTGCACAGACACGATGGGCTGATTACTCTGGTGCTGTAACTGTTATGTTTTCCAGGGGTTAGAATGTTTTTTGAAGTAACAAAAATGATTGATGAGGGCAGACTGGTCGACATGATCAACGTGGACTTTAGTAAGGCATTCGGCAAGCTTTCTCATGGAGACTGGTTAGCAAGGTTAGGTCTCATGGAATAAAGCAGAAACCAGCTATTTGAGTACAGAACTGGCTCAAAAGTAGAAGACAGAGAGTGGTGGCGGAGGGATGCTTTTCAGACAGGAGGCCTGTGGAGTGTCACAAGGATTGGTGCTGTATCTATTATTTTCCGTCATTTATATCAATGATTTGAATGTAAACACAGGAGGTATTAGTAATTTTGCAGATGACGCCAAAATTGGAGGTTTAGTGGACAGTGAAAAAGATGACCAAGGCTGCAATATTTCCTGCAGGTATCACCATTTCAGATGCTGCCCGACCTGCTGGGGATCTCCAGCACTTCTTGGGTTTGTTGCAGATTCCCACCATTTTGCTGAAGCACTGGAGACAGAGAGCTGTACAGCTCCAGATTTTGTTGACTCTGATTCCTGGGGTGTCAGGACTGATGGATGAAGAGGGACTCAATCCTCGTTTAATCCTCCTTTCCTTTGGTTTTCGGAGCCGCTGACTACATCACTAATATTCTACCTCCCACTCTCTGTCCTGAATCTGACCCATCTAACCTGACACTTTAGCTCCCACCCCCCTGCCAGACTACTTAATACCTCACCAATGGAACTGGCAATAGCGCCCCCCCCCCTCCCCAGGAGATTTGACCCAGCTCTGCCCAGGGGTAACCGGTCAGGCTGGTACAGTTCCCACCTAACCCAGAAACGCTCCCAATGCCTGAAGAATCTAAACCCTTCCATGGTACACCATTTCTCCAGCCACATATCCGGCTGATCTACCCTCTTATTCCTGCTCTCACTAGCACATGGCACTGGGAGCAAGTCTGACATCATTTCATTTCAGGAGCTGCATTATAATGTGTTCCTGCTCTCCCAATACCCAGCTTTCAAACACTCATCCCTTTGTTTCATGCTGTCGTTGGTATTGATGTGTTCTCCAACCACGGGCTGTTTACCCTCCAGCTCCAGAATGTCCTGTAGCTGCACCATGATATCGCGGATCCTATCACCAGGGAGATAACATACCATCCTGGATTCATGGCTGTGGCCAGAGAAGTGCCTGTCTGTAACACTGACTATTGAATCCCCTGTCACTATCTTTCTTCCCGTTCTGGGCAGCAGAGCTATCTACGGTGTCATGAAATTGGCTGTTGCTGATTGCCTCTGAGACCAACACATACGCACACACCCACACGAATCCCAAGCGGTATACAGTATCTGTTTGGGAAGGGAATAACCACTGGGAACTCCTGCACTTCCTTCCTGAGCCTTTTACTTGATCTGATGGTCCCCCATTCCCTTTCTGCCTGTGTAACCCTCACCTGCAGTGTGACTAACTCACTGAACATGCTGTCCATAACATTCTCAGTATTGCGGATGCTCCACAGTGAGTCCACTCTCAGCTCCAGGTCTGAAAAGCAGTTTCCCAGTAGCTGCTGATGGGCACATTTCCTGCACACATAGCCCGTCAGGGACACTGGAAACATCCCTAATTTTCCCACATTGTACAAGAGGAGCACACCATCGGTCTGAGGGCTCCTGTCACACAGGCTCTCTAGATTCAGCTAGTTACTCCCATTTAGAGAATTTAAATGAGCGAGCAATCTTCCTACCCTTCAAACATTGTAATCAAAATCCCGTATTCTTTACTTAAGTTGATACGTTATACCTTAAAAAACTGTTACAAAATTTCCACAGGTATCGCTTACAAACTGGCTGTTCCCTTTGGGACCATGTGAATTTCTGAATGGGCTGAAACAAAACGGAGTTTCAGCTTCACATTCTCCCTGTCCCACCTCGCTCTGTTTACACCCAACTCCAAAATACTCATTGAGCCAAGCAGCCCTCACAGTGCAGCCCTGTCACTTTCATTGTCTGCTCACCCCAACACTGCCCTCAGCCTCCTGTACTGTTCCAATACATCTCAATGGGAGCTCAGGAAAAGCATCTCATCTTTCAATTCAATCCTTTGTAGCCCCAGAGTCAACATGGACCTCAGCAGTTTTTGGGTGAACAGACAGTTGTTAGAATCTGGAACATTCCACCTAAAACGGTACTGGAATTTGTGTTTATAAGGAGCTGCAGGGAATTGAAAATAAGGAGTTTACAGGTTAGCATCATGAAGTGGGTGATTGGGACTAAATCTGACAGTCCCTACAAAGAGACGAAGTGCAATCTGGACAAATCTATGCTCCCCCTCAGACCAAAACAGACTCTGAGCTTCCAGTTACCTGCCATTTTAACACACGAGCCTGTTCCCTGGCCAACATCTGTCTCATTCTTACTGCAGTGTTCCAGGGAAGCTTGATGCAGAACACTCCAGAACATACCAAATGGCCCTGTATTTCAAGGACAGCAATTTCCCCTCCCATGTGGTCAACAATACCCTTCAGTGTATCTCCACCACTTCCTGCACCTCTGCTCTTGAGCCCCACCCCTCCAACCGCAGCAAGGATAGAACCCCCAAGTCCTCGCTTTTCAGCCAGATACAACACATCATCCTCTGCCATTTCCACCACCGACAATCAGACCCCACCAACAGAGATACCTTTCCCACCACACCCCTTTCAGCATTCCTCAGAGACCATTCCCTGTGACTTCCGCATTAGATCCATGCTCCCCACCAACCCATCCTCCACTCCCAACACCTTTGCCTGCCATTGCAAGAGGTGTGAAACCTGTGCCCACACCTTCCCCTCACCTCCATCCAAGACACCAGAGGTCCCTTCCACATCCAGCAGAGATTTTCCTGTACATTGAATAACCTCATCTATTGTGTTCATTGCTCTCTACAATGGGGAGACAGGACGCCAACTTGCAGAATGTTTCAGGGAACCTTTCTGGGAGACGTGCACCAATCAACCCCACTGTCCTGTGGTCAACCATTTCTACAACCCACCCTCTCACTCTGCCAAGGACATGCATGTCCTGGGCCACCTCCACCACAAAATCCTAGCTACATGACTCCTGGAGCAAGAATACCTCATCTTCTACCTTGGGACCCTTTAAGTACACAATCAATGTTTCATCATTTCCCCTCCCCCCACCATATCCCAGATCCAGCCCTCCAACTCAGCACCACCCTCTTGAACAGTCCCACCTGTCCATCTTCCTTCTTAATTACCCACTCCACCCTCTCACCATTACCCTCCACCAGCATCTTCCTATCGCCTTCCCAACTACCTTCTCGCCAGCCCCACACACACATCCTATTATCTGTCAACCCTCTTCCCCACTCAGAATCCTGCTGAAGGGCTCAGGCCCAATATGTCAATTCTCCTGCTCCTTGGATACTGTCTGACCGGCTGTACTTCTCCTGCGCCAAACTTCAACGTAAGCTGGAAGAACAAACCTCATTTTGTACTTGGGGGACCCTTCAGGCCTCTGACCTTAAAACTGAATTCATTAACTTTAGGTCCTAAGTCTCCCACGTCCTTGCGCCCTAGTGCCCCACCCCACACACCAGGCCTTGTTATTACATAGCCTGCCATTACATATTACCTATGGTTAGTCACTAACAGTCTCCATTAACATCTATTCACTCTCCCGCAGCCAGATCATTATTCATTCCTTTGTCCAATTGCTGCTATCTCTCTTTTTGGACTATATCACCACCTATCATTTACTCCTTAACCCCTACCTTCTGCATATAAACTGACATTTTTTCTCAGTGACATCAGTTCTGAGGAAGGGTCAGCGGATCCAAAATGTTAACTCTGATTTCTCTTCACAGATGCTGCCAGACCTGCTGAGCTTTTCCAGTACCTTCTGGTTGTTGTTTCTGATTTAAGCATCCACAGTTCTTTTGGTTTTCATTTACTGGGAGTTTCTAATTCAGGTCTAGCAGCCTACATCATGAGTTTATAAACCCTCCCAGTCCACACTAACTCCATTTCTCTCCCACTCCCTTCACACTCACTGGGTCTCTTCCCAACCCCTGCCCAGTGACACTGCACCTGCACAGCTCATGGTCACATGCTGGCCTGTTGGCAACACCCCTCATTCACTCCCATTGTCTGGAGGATTACATCTAGTCTCCTATTGTTCTGAAGCTGCCGTCAATCAGCCAGGCCCCATTGTGACATGAGTGGTGGGATCCTCCCAGGAGTGTGGGAGGCTGAGGGGTAACCTCAGAGAGGTTTATAAAATCATGGGAGGCATTGATGAGATAAATAGACAAGGTCTTTTCCCTGGGGTGGGGGAGTCCAGAACTAGAGAGCATAGGTTTAAGGTGAGAGGGGAAAGATATAAAAGGGACCCAAGAGACTACTTTTTTCATGTAGAGATGGTGCGTGTATGGAAGCTACTGTCAGGGGAAGTGGTGGCAGCTAGTACAGTTACACCATTTGAAAGGCATCTGGATGGGTATGAATAGGAAGGGTGTAGAGGGATTTGAGCCAACTGCTGCCATATCGTACTAGATTAGGATAGGATATCTGGTCGGCACGGACGAGTTCGACTGAAGGGTCTGTTTCCGTGCTGTATATGTCTGTGGCTCTGCCCTGGGATGAGCTTCATCATTCACAGTGAATGGGGCAGTATCACAGAGCACAGGGGTTGGGGGCTATTCAGCCCATTGCGGCTATACTCTCTCCCTGTGGACATGCTGCCAATCTGCCCTTCCTCCCCTCCCATTTACCCGTAGCACTCCAAATTTATCCTCAAATAGTTAAATTCCGAGATGTACAGCACAGAAACAGACCATTCAATCCAACTCATCCATGCCACCCATTTATCCCAAATTAATCTTGTCCCATTTGCCAGCACTTTGCCCATATCCTTCTAAACTTTTCTTAATCACGTACCCAGTCAGATGCCTTTCAAATGTTGTAATTGTACCAGCCTCCACACTTCCTCTGGCAGCTCATTCCATATTCAGCTTGAAAACATTGCCCCTAAGATCCCTTTAAAATCTCTTGCCTCACACCTTAGACTTGTGTCCTCTAGTTTTGTACTCACTTAACCTTGGGAAAAGACCCTGGTTGTTCACCCTATCCATGTCCTTCACGATTTTATGTACCTCGAAGGTCATCTCTCAGCATCCAATGATGCAGGGAAAAGAGCCCCAGTCTATTCAGCCTCTCCCTATAGCTCAAATCCTCAACCCTGGCAACACTTTTGCACATCTTTTCAGAATCCTTTCATGTTCTGTAATATCACTCCTACAGCAGGGAGACCAGGACTGAAAGCAGAATTCCAGATGTGGCTGAATCAATGTCCTGTAGAGCTGCAAAACAATGTCCCAACTCCAATACTCAATGCACTGACCAAGTACACCAAACGCCTCCTTCACTACCCTGCCTATCCATGATTCCACTTTCAAAGAACTATCAACCTGCACAACAAGGTCTCTTTGTTCAACAACACTCCCCAGGACCTTCCCATTAAATGTATAAGTCCTGCCCTGATTTGTTTTTCCAAAATGCAGCACCTCACATTTATCTGAATTCACTCCACCTGCCACTCCCCAGCCCATTTGATTGAAGTCCCATTGTACTGTGAGGTAACCTTCTTCCCGATCCACTTCCTCCAGATCCGATTTGGTGTCTATGTAAAGTCACGAACCATAGGAATCATTGATATAAATGATGAAAAGCAGTGAACCCTGCACCGATCCTTACACCATATTGCTCATCACAGGCTTCCAGTCCGAAAGGCAACCCTTCACCACTATCCTCTGTCTCCAACCTTACAGCCAATTTTATATCCAAATAGCTAGTTCTTCCACCTTGAATGTCTTTCTGAAGTCCAAGTTAGTGATTTCCATACACAAAGCCATGCTGACTGTCCCTAATCATTTCTTACCTTTCCAATTACATCTAAATCCTATCCCTGAGAAGCCCTTCCAACAACTTGCCTGACTCCAGGCTCACCAGTGTATTGTTCCCTGACCATTCCTCATCACCTTTCTCAAATAATGGCGCCAGTCTTCCAGCACCTCGGTGATACAAATATCTCAGCGAGGGGCCCAACTATCACTTCCCTAGCTTCCCACAAAGTTCTGGGATTCACCTGATCATGTATCAGGGATTTATCAATCTTGATGCACTATACAAGTTCCAGTGCCTCATAACTTATATGGACACTTGTCAAGTTATCCCTATTTATTTCTCCAAACTCTCTCACTTCCATATCCTCCTTCAGTAAAAGCGGACATGAAATACGCAGATAGTATCTCTCCTGCCTCCTGCAGATCCATAGACAATTTTGTTGATCTTTGAGGGTCCCTATTCTCTGCCTGGTTACTCTTTTGTCCTTAGTGTATTTCTAGAATCTCTTTGGATTTTCCCCAAACCCATTTCACAAAGCTCTCTCGTCCCCTTTTTGCCCTCTTAGTTTCCCTCGAGTATACTCCTACTGCCCCTATATACCTCTAGGTATTCACACAAACCCAGCTGTCTGGACTTGCCATATCCCTCCTTCATTTTCTTGACCAGAGCCACAATTCCTCTTGACAGCAGCATTCCTTACACTTCCCAGCCTCGTCCTTAACAGGAACATACTGTCTATATACTCATTGTCGCAGGCCTATGGGGGCAATGGCAGATGAAGACAGAGAAACGATCAATCATTCTCAGTAAAGAGGCAGTGCTGGGAAAGATACCAGCCGAAAGGTAGATGGGTCTCCTGGCCGTGATGGAATGCATCCCCGGGAACTGTAAGGAATGGCAGTGGGTAAATAGCAAATACACTCGTGATAATTCACTAAAATTTGCTGACTCTGGGACGGTTCTAACAGATTGGAAAGCTGCAAATGTGATGCCAATATTTTAAAATGGACGTGTCAGCATAACTTCTGTAGTGGGGGAAATGTCTGATCTCTCAAGAAAGAAATAGTGAGCTATGTGGATAGAAATTGTCTCATCGAGCAGACACAGCATGGATTCATGAAAAGTGGACGACACTAAGATGAGTGGTAGAGCAATGTGTGCAGAGGCCACTGTCAGTCTGCACAGGGATACAGAGAGGTTAATTGAGTGGTTAAGGGTCTGGCAGATGGAGGACAATGTTGGGATATGTGAGGTCATCCATTTTGGTCAGACTAACAACAAACTGGATGATGAAATGGTGAAAACATGCAGCAGGCTGCTGTACAGAGGGAGCTGGGTGTCCTTGTGCATGAATCACAGGAAGCTGGTTTGCAGGTACAGCAGGTAATTAAGGCAGTGAAGGGAATATTGTCCTTCATTGCTAGAGGGATGGTTATGCTGCAGCTGTACAGGGGGCTGGGGAGGCCACACCTGGAGTACTGTGTACAGGTTTTCGTCCCCTACTTCAGGAAGGATGTAATGGCGCTGGAGGGGGTGCAGAGCAGGGTCACTAGTTTGAGTCTGGAGTTGAAAGGGTTGCCTTCTGAGCAGAGATTGACAAAACTGGCATGATCCTCATTGGAATTTAGAATAATGGGAGATTGTATAGGAAAAATATAAAATTATGAAAGGAGTAGATAAGATAGAAGCAGGGAGGTCATTTCCACTGTGGACTGGACAAACTATGGTGCATCAGATTTAGGACTGAGTTCAGGAGAAACTTCTTCAGCTAAAGGGTTGTGAATCTGTGGAATTCCCAGCTGATTGAAACAGTTGAGACTTTCATCTTGAATGTCTTTAGGTCAAAATGTAGATTTACGAAACGGAAAGGAATTAAAGGTTATGGGAGAGAGCAGTAAAGTGGAGCTGAGATCAGCCCTGATCTTATTGAATGGCAGAGCAGGCTGGAGGGGCCAGATGGCCTCCTCCTGCTCCTATTCCTTATGTTACGTTCCCACTTTTCAGCCGTCCCTTTACCTGGGAATAGCAAAGAAGTATTGAAAGATTTTATCTTGTTCAATCACAATGCACCTTTATCCAATTTAGAACAGCAACTTTTAGATCTGGTCTATTCTTTTTTGGAACTATTTTAAAACTATTATAATTATCAGAGAATCCAGACAGTGGGGAAGCAGGTCATTCAGCCCATCACATCCGCACTGACCCTCAGAGACTCCCACCCTACCCATGTAATGTTGCCTTTCCCATGGATAATGCACCCAACCTGCACATCCCTGAACACTGTGGGTAATTCAGCCTGGATAATCCACCTAACCTGCACATCCCTGAACACTGTGGGTAATTCAGCTTGGATAATCCACCCAACCTGCACATTCCTGAACACTGTGGGTAATTCAGCCTGGATAATCCACCTAACCTGCACATCTTTACATAGTGGGAGGAAACCAGAGCAATCAGATGAAACACACGCAGATATTAACAATAAGGTGATCAATCCTTTCTTATTTCCCAGTTCCATCCAAATAATTTCACTGAACTTACTCCCATGAATATCGTCCCCAAGCACAACTCTAATGCTATCCCTAACCAAAAACACCACTCGTCCTCCTCTCGTCCCCCTTTCTATCCTTCCTATAGCATCTATACCCTGGAACATACAGCTGCCAGTCACATCCATCCCTGAGTCATATTTCTATAATACCGATGATATCCCAGTCCCATGTTCAAACCATAACCTGATCGCATCTGCCTTCCCTGTCAGGCCTCTTGCATTGAAGTAAATGCAGTGTAACTGCTCGGTTCTACTGCGTTCTGCCTTGACTGTTTGATTTCTGAACTGTACCCAGCCTCAGACTTACCTCCTTTCTCACTATCTCTTTAGGTTTACCCCCACTCCCTCACTGGTTTAATGCCTCCCGAGTAGTACTAGCAAATCTCCCTGCCTGGATATTAGTCACCTTCCAATTCAGGGACAATCCATCCTTCTTATTCAAGTCACTTCTACTCCAGAGGAGAATTCAATGACCAAAAGATGTGAATCCTTCTGCCCTACACCAGATCTTTAGCCAATCATTCATCTCCTCCATCCTGCTATTCCTACTCTCACTAGCATGTAGCATTGGGAGTAATTCAGATATTACGACCGAGTATCTACTTTTTTATATTCCAGGTTAATTTGCTATATTCTCTCATCAGGACCTATCTTTTTCTCTTCCTGTGTCATTGGTACCAATGTCCAATGACCTCCCACTGGTTATTCTACCCTTTAAAGAATATTCTGCCACCAATCTTTTCTGAAACTTTCAAGTTCCACAACATCCTTCTGATAGGTGGAGAACAGAATTGCACTCAATATTGTAAGAGTGGCCAAACCAATGTCCTGTACAGCCACAACATGACTGCCCAACTCCTGTACTCACTGCTCTGACCAATAATGTAAATCATACCAATCACCTTCACTATCCTATCCACCTGCGACTCTACTTTCAAGGAATTATGAACCTGCACTGTAAGGAAACTTTGCTCAGTAACACTCCCTCGGACCTGACCATTAAGTCTATCAGTCCTGCTCGGCTTTGCTTTTCCAAAAAGCAGCACCTCACATTTATCTAAATTAAACTCCATCTGCCACTCCTCAGCCCATTTCCCCATCTGATCAAGATCCCATTGAATCCTGAGGTACCCTTCTTCACTGCCCACGACACCTCCAATTTTGGTGTCACCTGGAAACTTACTAACAATCCCTCCAATGTTCACATCCAAATCATTTATGTAAATGATGAGAAGTAGTGGACCCAGCACCGACCCTTGTGGCACTCCAGTGGTCACAGTCCTCCAGTCCGAAAAACAACCTTCTACCACCACCCTCTGTCTTCTACCTTTGAGGCAGTTCTATATTCCAAATGGCTAGTTCTCCTGGTATGGTGAGATCTCATCTTGCTAACTAGTCTTCCATGGCGAACCTTGTCGAACGCCTTACTGAAGTCCATATAGATCCCATCTACCGCTCTGCCCTCAAAAATCCACTTTCTTACTTCTTCATAAAACAGCTCAGTCAAGTAAGTGACATGATTTCCCGCACACAAAGCCATGCTGACTATCCCTAATCAGTCCTTGCTTTTCCAAATACATGCAAATCCAGTCCCTCAGGGTTCCCTCCAACTTGTCTGGCACCAACATCAGGCTCACAGGTCTGTAGTTCCCGGGCTTGTCCAAACCGCCTTCATTAAACAGTATCATCATATTAACCAACCCCCAGTCTTCTGGCACCTCAGCTGTGACTATCGCTGATACAAAAATCTCAGCAAGGGGCCCAGCAATCACTTCCCTAGCTTCCTACAGAATTTTAGGACACACCTGATGAAATCCTGGGCATTTATCCACCTTTCTGCGTTCCAAGACATCCAGTACCACCTTCGCTGTAATATGGACATTTTTCAAGGTGTCACCATCGATTTCCAACATTCTATATCTTCCATATCCTTCTCCACAGTAAATGCTGATGCAAAATACTTGTTTAGTATCCCCTCCCCACCCCATCGCCTGCAGATCCACACACAGGCTGCCTTGCTGATCCTTGAGGAGCCCTATTCTGTCTCTAGTAACCCATTTGCTCTTAATGTATTTATAAAAACCCTTTGGATTGTCCTTACCCTATTCGCCAAAACTGTGTCCTGTCCCCTTTTTGCCTTACTGATTTTCCTCTTAAGTATACTTCTATTGCCTTTATACTAGAAGGATGTTCTGGATTGGAATAAATGCCAAATATTTCATCTTGATAAAAGGGCAGGACTTACACTGATTAAAAGTCGGGCCTTGCATAGTGATATAGAACAAAGAGACCTCGGGGTTCAGATCTTTGCAGTTTATGTCACATGTAGACAGGGTTGTTCAGAAGATGTATAGCACACTTGCCTTCATTGCTCACACCTTTGAGTATAGGAGTTGGGACATTACATTGAGGTTGTACAGGATGTTGGTGAGGCCTCTTCTGGAATACTGTGCTCAGTTCAGGTTGTGCTGTTATAGGACAGATGTTATTAAGTCGGAGCGGGTTCAGAAGAGATTTACCAGGATGTTGATGGGAACGGATGCTTTCGGTTATAAGGAGAGGCTAGGTAGGCTGGGACCTCTTTCACTGGGGTGTAGGAGGCTGAGGGGTGACCTTATTGGAGGTTTGTAAAATCCTGAAGAGTATAGGTAATGTGAACAGCAGGTGCCCTTTCCAGGAGGGGCGCGATTCAAGAGTGGGTGAGAAAAGGAAGACCCTAAAAAGACGTTCCGGATTTTACTTTTTGTTTTTGTACAGAGAGTGATTCACATGTGGAATAAACTAGCAGAGTACGTGGTAGCTGTGAATACAATTACAATTTAAGGGTGGCACAGTGGCTCAATGGTTAGCACTGCTGCCAGGGACACAGGTTCAATTCCTGCATTGGGTGGCTGTCCATGTGGAGTTTGGATATGCTTCCCCGTGTCAGCGTGAGTTCCTCCAGGTGCTCCTGTTTCTTCCCACAAGCCACAGATGTACAGGGTAGGTGAACTGGCAGTCCTCAATTGCCCATAGTGTTCAGGGATGATTGGGTTTAGTGAATTAGTAAGGGGTAAATGTAGAGTAAAACGGTAGGGGAATGGGATTCTAAGAGGAAAAAGCATTTGGACCTGTATATCGATAGGGAATGCTTGGATGGATTTGGACTAAGTGGAGGTAGATGCGATTAGTTCAGTTCGAATTTATGGTTGACACGGACTGGTTGGAACACAGGGTGTGTGTCAGTGCTGTATAACGTTCTGACTCTATCGCTCGTTATCTCTGTAAATTCCTCTATGCTCGGAACTCTCCGTCAATGCCACCTCATCCAGTCTTACAACTCTTCCTTATCTCGATAATTCCTCTCCAGCCTCAAAACTCAAAAAAGTCTATCAGAAATATCTCTATCTCTGTAACATCCTCAATCCTCAGAATCCTCTCCAACTTTCATCTCCTCCAGCTTCATTACTCTCCCTATCTCTAATCCCCTCCAGTCTCTCAAAGCTCTGCTATATGTGCCTTTTTTATTTCCAGCCTTCAGGATTCCCAATGTTTATTTCTCACTTGATGACGGCCCTTTCCGATTCTGTGCTGAGCTTCTGAATTCTTCCTTAAACCTCTCAATCTCCTTTTCCTCCCAAAACATCGGCCAATAATATGTCATCTACTCTAGTATCACCCTTTCTGACCTGAAGTCCAATGGAGCCTGTCATATTCCTATAATAAACATCTTAGCGGTCTACAGAACAGAAAAAGGCTCTGGTAGTACATCGGGTCTGTGACAAAGAAAACTACCACCTAACTGTCCTCATCTATTTTCCGATAATTGTGGAAAAGTCTCATCTATCATGGCATTGCAAGTGCACACTAAATACATCTCAAATGCTACCGGGATTTCTGTGTCTCCCACCCTTACAGACAGTGAGGTTCAATGCAACTGTTGCTCGATGAGGACATCACCCACAGGAACACAGAGCAGCTGGGTCTGTGCAAACCAGAGATCACCCACACATTGGGAAGGATGGCAGGGTCCCTGAGGGGGGGGGCACAGGAGATTTACCAGGATGGTTCAAGGAATGGGGGATTTTAGTTGCAGAGACATGGGTGCTGTTAATAAATATCAAGAATATCCATCTACAATAGATGGACTCTTGTTCTCAACCTCTCCCCTTGCCTGGGCTGTGGTAACCTTCAGGTTAAACCCACCACCAGACATTTCTCCCTAATGAGAGAGCAGCCCTATTGGTCTGGTCAGACAATGCTGCCTTTCCCTTTTACACAGTGATGCCACTGTACCCTGGGGATGGGGAGAGGGAACGCTGAAGGTGGTGGATGGGACACCACTCAGGCACAGTGCTTTGTCCTGGAGGATGTTCACTTTAATATTGTTGGGGGCTGCACTGATGCAGGCAAGTGGGGAATGTTCCAACACAATCCTGATGTGTGCCTTATAGGGAGCAAACAGACATTGGGGAATCAGGGGTTTGGGGAAACAGATTGTTCTCCTTGTAGCAGAGGAAATTGCGGGTGCCCTGTGACAGAGGGGTTTACAGATTTAGAATAATCCACCTTACACTCATGAGTTCATCAGAAAAGGATTACAGGACACATATTGAAGACTTGGGGGAGATCTACTGAGAGTGTGGGGTGATTCAAAAGAGGACATTTATGCAGCAAATGGGAATGAGCTGGAATACAATACTCACACACAATGTGAATATCCAGCTCCTGATGAATTGAGGAATTTTGTCACAGTTTGACGTTACAATTACTGAGATTACCATCTGAATGTCCACCTGTAATACACGTTTATAAAACTGTCACTGTCAGTTCATTTAAGAAACTCTCACCACCCCCTCCTCCTGGCCCAGGATGACTGGACACATTAACCCTTGTGGGGGTCAGCAGTTAGTTCAGGGGGAAATCTGTATGGGTTTCTGTGAGTTTCCACACTGGGTCTTCATGTGACTGAACAGGGCAGATCTTTGACACATGGGACACAATGTTTCAAGAGTCAGTGCGATGTGGAGAGCAGGATGTGTGCTTCCTTTTCTTTCCTTCCGTGCTGCTGCTGTGCCTCATCAATTAGACAGGGGGGGGTGAAAGGCTCATGCAGCTCGATGGGCAAGTTGTCTCCATTCTGACCCATGAGCAGCAAGCTCCTCCCAGTCATTCCAAAGAGTCTCTCTGAAAAGGTAACAACTGCTTCCCACTGCCCAGTGCTCCCAGGAAATGTTTAGAAGAATGAGCGGGGAAATCTCTGAGAAAAGGCAGAACGGTAAAGTTCCAAAAGGATTATAAACAGTTTACAGAGAGGGATTCATTGGAGAAGTGGGCAACAAGTTAGCAAATGGAGCATAATTTGGGAAATTGTGAAGTTGCTCATTTTGGAGGAGATAATAAAAGAACAGAGTGCTATGTAAATGGTGGAAACTGTCGAAAGCTGCACCACAAAGGGACCAGGGGTAATTGCGTAGGAAACACAGTTACAACAGGGAATCAGGATGGGGAATGGAACGCTGTTTCTTATTACAAGGAGTTTTCAGTGTAAGTGTTTGGAGTATATACCTGAGAGTAACTTTACAAAGTGCGAGTGAGACCACATCTGGAGTAATGACAGAAGTTTTGGTCCCTTTATTTAAGGGAATACATAATTTCATCCGAGGCATTTCAGAAAAGATTAACTGGGATGATCCCTGGCTTGTAGGGATTATCTTTTAAGAAAAGGCTGAAAATGTTGGGACTCTACTCACTGGATTTGGGAAGAATGAGAGGTGATCTCATTGTAACATGCAGGATTCTTAAGGAGTTTGACAGGGTAAATACTGAGAGGATGTTTCCCATCATGAGGGATCTGGAATCAGATACTCGGATAGTAACGGAATCAAGGGTTCTGTTTTAGATTCGTCAAGTTTAAGGCAACATCAACACGGGTCAGGGGTTTCAGTAGCAATGGAGCTGGGGTGAAGGGGGGGGGGGGGAAGCAACGTTTTAGAGATTGGAATTCCTGGTGTTTGTGATTGTGTAGATACCTGATCAGAAGGTCACCTTGGGGTTACAGATATGAGAGCAATATTGTGAAGAGTGTAGTTCTGCCTCAGACAGTTCCCAGGGAGAGGGAGGGGCTCAGCAGTAAGGGAAAGGAATTTGTAATAGCAACTGAAGGCAATGGGTTTAACCATTTCAATGTTCCGTTGCAGGAAATTGCAGCCAATCGCGTAGTGGGAGTGTGATGAGCAGTTTGATAACTGAGTAATGGAGAGGGATGATGGGGAGGGAGAGCTAGGCATTGTCAGTGTACATGTGAACCCTCAGACGGTGCTTTTGGACGATGTCACCTCCTGACAGTATGTAGGTGAGAAACAGGAGGGACCAAGAATCGATCCTTGAGGGACACCACATACAAGGAATTTAGAAAGGAATGGGAGAGTGGGGATGGAGTAGGTTTTTCCAACAACGGTGAGGTCAAAATATTACTTCGTAGCAGAATGGGAGAGAAGGACATAACCAGAAAAGACAGACAGACAGAACAAGGAACAATACCTGTGATTTGGTGAGGGGAGGGAGGTGGGGGTGATGTGGAGGAAGAGCCCAACTCCAAAAACACACTTTCTTCATTGGTGACATCACCCAACTCCACCCTAGTCTCAGCTCATTTACTGAATGCAGGGATGGACGAGTATTTATCTCCAGACTTAATTATCCAAACACTCTTGGCCAGCCTCCCACATTCAACTTACATGTAATCTCAAGAGTATCTTAAACCCTCCTGCCCAAGTGCTCACTTGTACCAAAACTAAGTTGATCCATCAAAAGGCTCCTATTTACAGGCAACAATTTAAAATTCTCACCCTGTGAACATCCCTGTCTCCCTGCACCACACACCCTGCAAGACCTTGACAACTCATTTGTGTTTATTCATTGCTTCACCTGTCTGGCTGTTTCTACTGTTGCCAAGGCAACACTGTCTGGAATTCCCACCTGAACCCTCTCAGACCTGCTTTCCTCTTTTAAGGTGTTCTCGAAAAC
Source organism: Hemiscyllium ocellatum (assembly GCF_020745735.1). Lineage (NCBI taxonomy): Eukaryota > Metazoa > Chordata > Chondrichthyes > Orectolobiformes > Hemiscylliidae > Hemiscyllium > Hemiscyllium ocellatum. Next base: position 394,256 of record NW_026869096.1, on the reverse strand, counting down.
CTGCTCATTTGGCAATGCTTTTTATCACTTGACCTAGTATCTCAATCTGTGGCCTTATGCCAGAATTTTTCAATAGTATTTCTGTGAAATTATAAACATGATTAAAAAAAACAAACTGTTGCTGATTTGCACATACATTGTCAACTCTTCAATATTGCTGAGTGTATAATCTATAACAGCACTTACCCAACCACATTGTGGGAGCACCTTCACCACATGAACTGCAGCTGGACAGGGAAATCAAACATCACCCTCTCCACAGGCAATGGGGCTTTGGCACTGATCACTGGGATCTGTGGAGGGAGAAACACAGTTGCTATTTCAGGGAGTGCAAAATGCATTATAAGGAGGGAAAATGGGGCAGAATTTGGGATTTTCAAATTTGTGATTCACAATGTGCACTAAGTTCTGTAAAACCTCTCATCCCATACCATGAAAATTTCCTTCTCTTTCTGGTCTATGTCTTTCCTTTCCCCTGCCCTGCACCTTCACACATCTCCAATGCCTTGGTCACAACAACACTGTGCTGTCAGTGAGGTTTATCACGTGGTTGAGTATTGTCCCGCCCCTCATTCACTCCGATTGGTTGAAGGACCAACTGGCACATCCTGGTCCTCCAGCCTCGTTCCCCTGACTCTTATTGGTCCTGCGCTGACATCAATAATCCGAGGCCCATTGTGGGCTGGAGCATGCTCAGTGCTTCCTGCTTTTGCTGCTGTTCATCAGGTATGAGAGAGAGAGGGCTCATCCCTGTTTCTCCTGATGTCAGACAATAACAACAACTACCTGCATTGTATGGAGCCTTTCACATTGACAATTCTCCTAAAATGTTTCACGGATGATGGAAACGTTGATTAAAGAGAACGATTTTTAGATACATCTTTAAGGCGGACAGAGGGGGTTAGGGAGGATATTCCAAAGGTTTGTGTCCTCGGCTGCTCCAATCGTGCAGTGATATAGGTGGGCAACAGCTTACAATGGAGACAGTTAGTGGCTAACCACAGGTTAACAACCTCATGTCGTAGCCACCTCATGTCACAGCCTGTCATTACACACTACCTATGGTTAGCCACTAACAGTCTCCATTAACAGCGAGTCACCCTCCCCTAGTCAGATCGTTATCCACTCCTTTATCCAACCGCTCTTCTCACTCTATCCCCACCTTTACTCCTTTTATCTTGCCCCCATCCCCCCACACTATCTTCTGCACATAAACGGACTTTTTTTTTCTCAGTGACATCTGTTCTGTGGAAGGGACACCGGATCTGAAACGTTAACTCTGATCTCTCGTCACAGATGCTGCCAGACCTGCTGAGCTTCTCCAGAACCTCCTGGTTGTTGTTTCTGATTTACAGCATCTGCAGTTCTTTTGGTTTTAATTTACCGGGAGTTTGTAATTCAGGTCCTACAGCCTCTGTCCCAGTCCCTGCTGTCTCTCCCACCCCCACCCAGTGACACTGCACCTGCACAGCTCATGGACAGGTGTCGTCTTGCTGGCCACACCCCTCATTCACTCCCATTGGCTGCAGGACCACACAGACTCTCCTCCTATTGGTCTGGAGCTGCCGTTAATCAAGCCATCCCCCATTGTGAGGTGAGTGGTGGGCTCCTCCCTCTCTCTGCCCTGGGATGAGCTTCATCATTCACAGTGAATGGGGCAGTATCACAGAGCACAGGGGCTGGGGGCTATTCAGCCCATTGGGGCTGTACTCTCCCCCTCTGGAGATGCTGCAAATCTGTCCCAAGTCTGCTCCCATGAGCCCATAGCCTCCCAAATCTTTCCTTAAAAAGTAAAATTCCAAGTCTGTTTCAGAATACCTGCTGAATCTATGTCGTTCAGACTGTTCCAGATGCTCAGAACTTACTGAGTAAAATAGTGTTCACATTTTCACCTTGTATTATTTGCCAATTACTTGAAAGTAGTTACTAAAAATTGTGACAGGGTTAACAATTCCTCTCTCTCTTTGCAAATTCAAGACCTTGGAACCAAATCTGCACCAGTTCAAAATCACTGCTTCACCTTCTCAGCTCCAAGGTAATTATCTGTGCTTCAGCTAGCTCTGCACAAAAGAGAGGAATGCATCTTAATTGATTAAGATCAAAGAAACAGACCTCCGGTCCAATTCGTCCATGCCAACAAGGAATCCTAAACTAATGGATTCCCATTTACCATCTATTGGCCTGTATCCATCAAAACCCTTCCTATTCATGTACCCAATTGGAAGCCTTTTAAATGTTGTGATTTTATCAGCCTCCACTACTTCATCTGGTAGCCCCTCCCATACACACACCACACTCAGCTTGAAAAAGTCGCCACTTAGATCCCTTTTAAATCTTTGCCCTCTCAACTTAAACCCATGTGCTCTAGTTTTGGACCCACCTAACCTGAGGAAATAGGACCCCAGCTGCTCACCTTATCCACGCCCCTCGTGATTTTATAAATCTCCATGAAGTCACCTCTCAGTCTTTGACTCTCCAGAGAAAATAGCCCCAGCCTATTCAGCCCCTCCCTGTAGCCCAAATCCTCCAATCCTGGTAACGTTTTTGTAAATCTTGTCCAAACCTTTTCAAGTTTCACAACATCCTTCCCAGAACAGGGAAATTCAAACTGAAAACAGAATTCCAGAAGTGGCTTAATCAACGTCCTGTCCAGCCACAATATGACGTCCCAGCTTCTGTATTCAATGCATTGACCAATAACGGAGAGCGTTAATGGAGTCCCATTTGCCAGCGGTTCACCCTCATCCCTCTAAAACCTCCCTCTTCATGTACCCAATCAGATGCCTTTTAAATGCTGCAATTGTACTAGCCTCCACCCCCTCCTCTGGCAGTTCATTCCATACATGCAATGCCCTCAACATGAATAAGATGCCCCTTAGATTCCTTTTAAACCTTTTCCCTCTCACCTTAAGCCTGTACCCTCTATTTTCGGACCCACCGAACTTGGGAAGAAGCCTCTGACTGCTCACCTTATCCATGCCCTTCATGATTTTATAAGATCACCTCTCAGCCTCCAACTCTCCAGGGAAAATAGTCCCAGCCTATTCAGCCTTTCCCAACAGCTCAAACCGTCCATCCCCGGGAAAGTCCTTGCAAATATTTTCTGAACCCTTTCAAGTTTCTCGACATTATTCCAAGAACAGGGAGATTGGAACTGACAACAGAATTCCAGAAGGGCCTTAATCAATATTCTGTACAGCCACAATATGACATCACAACAGCTGCATTCAACGCATTGACCAATAACGGGGAGCGTACCAAATGCTGCATTCACTCCCTCGCCTCCCTGGGACTCTACTTTCAGGGAACTATGAACCTGCATTCCAAGGTCTCTTTGTTCAGCAACGCTCCCCAGGACATTACCATTAAGTGCACAAGTCCTGCCCTGATTTGCCTTTCCAAAATACAACAGCTCACATTTATCTAAATTGAACTCCGTCTGCCATTCCTTGCTCCAATGGCCCATCTGATCAAGATCCTGTTGTATTCTGAGCTAACCTTCTTCACTGTCCATGACACCTCCAATTTTGGTGTCTTCTGTAAACCTACTGACCATACCTCATATATTCACATCCAAGTCATTTATTTAAGGGCCCAATATCCATCATTGCAGCACACTGCTGCTCACAGACCTCCAGTGCGCAAAGCAACCCTCCATCATCCTCGGTCTCCTACCTTCAAGGTAGTTTTGTAATGGCTTGCTCTGTCTGCATTCCATGTGATCTAACCCTGCTAACCAGTCTGCTTTGTGGAACCTTGTTGAATGTCCATATAAACAGCATTCACCGCCTGGTTTAATCAATTTTCTTTGTCACTTCAAAACACTCACTCAAGTTAGTGAGACCCAACTGTGCATGTACAAAGCCACAGTGACTCTCCCTGATCATTTCTGTCCCGTTGTGCCTTCCTTGTTCGGTCCACACTCTCCCACCAACCCACGCTCCACACCCTTGACCCTCCCTTACCGTCACAGGAAATGTAAAACATGCGGCCACACCTCCCTCTGACCTCTGTCCAAGACCTCAAAAGGATCTTTTCACATCAGGCAGAGATTTGCCTGCACATCCCAAAACCTCATATACTGCATCTAGTCACTATGGGAAATTTAACATGGTTCATCCAACTAACCTACACATCTTTGGACTGCGGGAGCAAACTGGAACACCCGAAGGAAATCCTCACAGACACTGGGGAGAATGTGCCAACTCCAACACAGACAGTTGCCCAAGGCTGGAATCAAACCCAGGTCCCTGGTGCTGAGGAAGCAGCACTAACCACTGAGCCACAATACTGTGGGATCTTCGGTGCTGATGCGCTGCCCCACTAATACCTCAGTCACTCACCCTGCCTCATTTCCTAAGAGGCAGCGATGACGGAGTGAAATTATCGCTAGACAGTTAATTCAGAGACCCAGATAACGTTCTGGGGACAAGGCTTTGAATCCCATCACGGCAGATTTTGGAACATGAATTCAATAAATATCTGGAAAAAATAATCTAGTGACGACAGGAATCCATTGTCAATTGTTGAAAAAACCCATGTGGTTCACTCATGACCTTTAGGGAAGGAAAATGCCATCCTTACCTGGTCTGGTCTGCATGGGACTCCAGACCTAGAGCAACGTGGTTGACTCTTAACTGCCCTGGGTAAACGCAGCAATAAATGCTGGCCGAGCCAGTGACAGCCTCATCCTGTGAATGAGGAAAGAAAACAGGTCAGGTTTTGTTCCTTCTCTAGTAGGTACATCCTACAAACTCAATCAGAAATGTTCTCGTACACACTGAACAAATACATTTCCATCCAAGCCCTTAACACTACAGCACTCCGAGGCCATGTTGGTAAAGTTAAAACCCCTTATCATTGCAACTATATTATTCTTACAGATAACTGAGGTCTGCCGGTAAAATGGTGTCTCAATTCCCCGCTGACTATTGGGAGAGTGTCTATAATACAATCCCAGTAAGATGGTCATCCCTTTCTTATTTCTCAGTACCACCCAAATAACTTGTCTGGATGTACTCCCAGGAATATCCTCCCGAAGCCCAGCCATAATGTTATTCCTAATCAAAAACACCTCTCCCCCTGCTCTGTTGTCCCCTTGCTATAGCATCTATACCCTGGAACATTAAGCTGCTAGTCCTATCCATCCCTGAGTGCTGCCTCTGTAATTGCTGTAATATCCCAGTGCCATGTTCAAAACCATACCCTGAGCCCACCTGCCTGACCTGTCAGGTCTCTTGCACTGAAATAAATGCAGTGAAACTGGTCCGTCGCACCTCATTCTGTGACTTGCTCTTGCCTGCCTTGACAGTCTGATGTGGTGAACAGTACCAGCCTCAGACTCACCTCTTTTCTCACTATCTCTTTAGGATTACCCTGACTCCCTCACTGGTTTAATGCCTCCCGAGTGGCACTAGCAAATCTCCCTGCTCGTCAGGACCCCATGCTTTCCCCTTGCTATGCCATTGGTACCAATGTACAATGTCCTCCCACTGGTTATTTTCTCTTTTGAGAATATTCTGCTCCCTCTGAGAGACATCCTTGACACTGGCACCAGGGCAGCACCACCCCATTCTGATCTCTCACTGTCAGCTGCAGAAACGGCAGACTGTGCCCCTGACTAGAGAGTCCCCTATCACCATCTATCGTGTGGATCTGGATATACCTCACATTATGTTAGAATCCAGTCTCAGTACCAGTAACTTGGCTGTCAGTGCTACATGAAAGTCTATTACCACCTACATTTTCCAAAACAGTATACATGTCTGAGATGGGGATATCCACAGGAGACTCCTGCAGTACCTACCTATCCCTCCTAGCGTTCCTGGAGGTAACCCATCTACCTGACTGTATCTGCAGTATCCTGCAATCCTGAGACTGCCACCTATCACACCCCCCGGCTCCTGTCAATTCCTCACTGCCTTTAATCACTCCTCCACCAATCCATGCGATCCAATAGGATTTGCAATCACATTTCCTGCAGACATAATCATCAGGATCATTGAAACTCTCCCTAATCTCCCACATCAGACAGGAACAGCACGCCACTCTACAACAGGCCATCTCTCCGCCTTAACAACCTACAGACCAAGACAAAGGCACAGTCTTACTGCTCAAAAAATACTGCCCGAGAATAACAATGCTTACATTTCATATCTTAAACATTTAATCAAGAGACTATAAGACATTAAAAAGAAATCCTCACCTGACTCATGATTGTAGATTTAATAAAATAAAACCGACTAAGATTGATATTTGAAGAGACTGAAACTCACTGAGCTGATCCCTGGCTCTGAGTACTTCCAAGGGTGAGGTCTCTCTGAGGGCAGCTGTGAAATGTCACTGTTTCTCTTCTCTGTCCACTCCATTTCCAGAGAGGTTTTTAACTTCACAGCAAGTCAGCTCAGAGAGGTCACTGCTTGGTTTATTCACTGGGGGTTGCCTTTGCTGCCCAGACCAGTATTTATTGGCCCCATTTACTTGTCTTGGAGAAAGTGGTGGTTAACCGCCTCCCTGAAATGCTGCAGTCCATGTACACCACAGTGATGTTTGGACAACAGTCCCCCTCTGGCCCCACAACCCTCCCTGTCTCTGTAAACCCCCTCCAGCTTCAGAAATTACATGTCTGTGGCAGAAGATTTTTTATTTGGATTCATTTTTGTTTAATAAACCCCACCCCCCAAAAAAAGTGAAATATTTCACCCCCAAGCAAATTTCTGTTGATTGACCTTTTGGAGAGGCTAACACATGGACGTTGCAGTATTTTATCTCACATTGTACACGTAGAATGATGGAACTTTCTTTAAACATTGCTAAAAAGGAAGGCAATGGCTTAATGGTATTCCTGCCAGATGAGTGACGTGTGCAATGTTCCAAGAATTAGGGTTAGAATCCCAACATGGCAGCATCGGCATCCAATACAATCTAGAATGAAAAGGCGAATGATGACCATGAAACTATTGTCGATTGTTAGAAAACCCATCTGGTTCACTAATGTCCTGTAGGGAAGGAAACTGTCATCCTCACCTGGTCTGGCCTACATGTGACTCCAGACCCACAGCAATGTGGTTAACTCTCAACTGCCCTCAGGAAAAATACATTAATAACTGTTAACAAATACCCCGCAGGTTTCACTTAAAAACTGGCTGTTCCCATTGGGACCATGGGAATTTCTGAACGGCCTGAACTAAAACTGAGTTTCAGCTTCACCTTCTCCCTGTCCCACCTCCCTCTGTTTACACCCAACTCCAAAACACTCTCATTGAGCCAAGCAGCCCTCACAGTGCAGCCCTGTCATTGTCATTGTCTGCTCACACCTACACTGCCCTCAGCCTCCTGTACTGTTCCAATGCATCTCAATGGGAGCTCAGGGACAGCACCTCATCTTTCAATTCAGCCCTTTGTAACCCCAGAGTCAACAGCTTCTGAATGAACAGACAGTTATCAGAATCTGGAACATCCCACCTGAAAAGGTACTGGAATTTGAGTCCAAAAGGAGTTTAAATGGGAAGTTTGCAGCTAATTGAAAATATGAAGTTTACAGGTTAACATCATGAAGTGGGTAACTGGGTCTAAATCTGAGAGTTCTTACAAAGAGACAAGGTGTAATTTGGATAAATCTGTGCTCCCTCTCAGGCCAATATTTCCTTCCTCAGCTGCAGGGCCCAGAACAGAGCACACACCCAAAGGGTGATCCAACCACGAATTTGTACATCTTTCTGCTTAACAAAAATATTGGAGATATTTTCCCACAAATAGAACAGACAAACCTTTCTCCTTCCACAGTTAAATGCCAATGATATTCAGATCCTGATGACTCCATTGACTGCAAAAACTTGCTTTTGAGATCCCAACCTCAATTATTCTGATTTAATATCCTATGAAATGAACTCAAAACAAAACACAGAGCCAGTGCAGGAAGAATATAAAGACATACTGTTCTCTTGGTATGTGCTTGATGTGTAAATGCCTCTCTTCAAATCGTACACACCCCCCATCCTTGGAAGAGGACATGTGCCTCACTATGACTTGCCCCCAATAAAGATGGCGGCCATAGTCCAGGACCTATCAATGCCTGAGGGCTGCAGCCATTTTCCCATCTGATGCAAACGTGGGAAAGAGTTTCTAATTCAGATTAACGACCTACACAGAGTGTAATTAAAACTTCCCAGTCTAAAGTGACTCATTATCTCCCTGTCTCCGAGGCCACTCTCCCCTTCCCTGTTTATGTCTCCCACATTCACCAACGGCCGAGTCACGTGGCTCTGCACAGGCGGAGTTACTGGTGACGTGTCATCCCACTGGCCACGCCCCTCATTCACTCCCATTGTTTGGATGACCAGCTGGTTCCACTTGGTCCACCAGTCCCACCACCTTTTCCTATTGGTCCGAAGCTGCCATCAATCAGCTGGACCCCATTGTGAGGTCAGTGGTGGGATCCTCCCCCTGCCTGAATCAAACCCGGAAGGTGGATGGATGGTGTCAATCAGGAACAACAAGCAGGAGGTGCTGGGAAAGCTCAGCAGGTCTGGCAGCATCTGGGAACAGGAATCTGTCCAGTGGCCCTTCCTCAGGACCGATGGGAGCTGGGAACATTAGAATCCTGACAGCATGGAAACAGGCCATTCGGCCCTAAAGTTCCACAGCGTCCCTCCGAAGGGTATCCCACCCAGACCCATTCCCCTACCCTATTACTGTATATTCCTCCTGACTAATGCACCTAACCTACACATCCCTGAGCATTATGGGAAATTTAGCTTGGCCAATTCAACTCACCTGCAGATCTTTATACTGCAGGAGATAGGGGTTAAAGAGTAAATAATAGGCAGGGACAGAACCCAGAGAGAGACCGGAACATTTGGAAAGACAAAGGAGTGGATTATGATCTGGCTGGGAGGGTGCATAGCTGTTAATGGAGGGGACAGGAACCAGTGTCTGGCAGCATCTCAGTGGAGGTGGTGGAAATGGCAGACGATGATCTACATTTTGCTGCAAAAACAGACCCCGAGCTTCCAGCTGCCTGTCACTTTAACACACGAGCCTGTTCCCTGGCCAACATCCCTGTCTCGTGCTTACTGCAGTGTTCCAGTAAAGCCTGAACATAACAAATGGCCCCGTATTTCAAGGACTGCAATTTTCTCTCCCACGTTGTTAATACCATTGAAAGTGTCTCCTCCGCGTCTGGCATCTTTGCCTTTGAAACCCACACATCCAACTGCAAGGATAGAACCCTCCCTAAGTCCTTACCTTCCACCCAGATACAACACATCATCCTCTGCCATTTCCACCACTTACAATCAGACCCCACCACCAGACACTTAAGGAGTTTGACAGGATAAATCGTGAGAGGATGTTTCCCATCATGGGGGAGTCTGAAACCAGCTTCTGGGTCAGTCACGGAATCAAGGGTTCCGCTTCAGATTCATCAAGTTTAAGGCGACACCGACGCGGGTAAGGGGTTTCAGTAGCAATGGAGCTGGGGGGAGGAGGAGACAAACAACGTTTCAGAGATTGGAATTCCTGGTGTTAGTGATTGTGTAGATACCTGATCAGAAGGTCACCTTGGGGTTACAGATATGAGAGCAATATTACGAAGAGTGTAGTTCTGCCTCAGAGTTCCCAGGGAGAGGGAGGGGCTCAGCAGTAAGGGAAAGAAATTTGTCAGGCAACGGGTTTAACCATTATAATGTTTCATTGGAGGAAGCTGCACCTAATCGAGTAGTGGGAATGTGGTCAGCAGTTTGATAACTGAGTAACAGTGGAGCAATGGAGAGGGATGATGGGGAGGGAGAGCTCTGCAACAATTACTGACTGAGCTGGTCAGGTCCTAAAGGATATAGCTGCTCAACTGAGTCTGCAGTGGGTGGTGAGGGAACCAACAAGAGGGAAAAACATACTCGATCTCATTGTTATGAATTGACCAGCTGCAGATACATCTGCCCATGACAGTATCGGTACGAGCGACCATCACATATTCCTTTTGGAGACAAAGTCTTGCCTTAAAGTTAAGAAAAATCTCCATTGTGTTGAGTGGCACTATCACCATTCTAAATGGGATATACTTTGAAGAGATGTTAGATCTTAAACTGGGTACCTCTGAGGCACTGTGGGATAATAACAGCAGCAGAACTGTACTCCAGCACAATCTGTAATCTCATGGGTTTGTAAATCCCACTCTCACCCATCACAATGGACAGGAAAGGAGGGCATGCCCAGAGCAGCACCAGGCATACCTAAAAACAAAGTGCCAACCTGGTGAAGCTACCAAACAGGACTACGTGCATATCAAACAGCATCAGCAGCAAGCAATAGAGTTAAGTGATTCTACATCCAATGGAACAGATCGGAGCTCTGCAGTTCTGCCACACCCAATTGTGAACAGCGATGGACAATTAAACGACTCACTGGAGGACGCATCACAGGTATCCCCACCCTTACTGATGGAGGGGCCTCTCACATCAATTCAGTTTGAATAACATCAAGAAATGGTTAAGTAGTGCATAGGCTACAGGTCCTGCAAATATTCTGGAAATAGTACAGATGGCTTGTGCTCCAAAACTTGCCATCCACCAAGCCACGTACCGCTTCAGCACTGGCATCGAACAACAATGTAGAACAGGCATGTTCAACACAAACACAGGGCAATCCAACCCAGGAAATTTCCCTCTATCAGTCCATACTCGATCAGCAGTAAAGTGATGGAAGTAGTCATCAACAGGGCTACCAAGCAGCAGCTGCTCAGCAACAGCCAGCTGAGTGACACTCATTTTAGGCTCCACCAGGGCCACTCAGCTCCCGATTGTGGTACTGCCCTGATTCACAACCTGACAACCAGCTGAATCCCAGAGGTGAGGTGAGGGGGACAGCCTAGTCCCACTCCAACACCACTATTTCTAGCTGATTCCACCCTCACCTCAGCTCAGAAACTCTCACCCACCTTGTGTTATCTCGAGACTTCATTATCCAAACACACTCCTGGCCAACTTCCCACATTCAACCTCCCTGTAATCTCAAGAAAAACTAAATCTCTGCCCAAGTACTCCCTTGTTCGAAAACTTGTTGATCCATCAAAAGGCTGCTATTCATAATCAACAACATAGACCCACAGAGATGTACAGCATGGAAGCAGACCCTTCAATCCAACCTGTCCATTCCGACCAGATATCCCAACCCAATCTAGTCTCACCTGCCAGCATCCGGCCCACATCCCTCAATTTAAAATTCTCACCCTTGATGTAATTTTTGGTTGTGACCATCCCCAGCTCGCTGTATCTCACACCCTTTGAGACCTCGACAACCCATTCTGTTCGAGACTCCCAATGATCTGTTAATTCATTACCTCACCTGTGTGGCTGCTTTTACAGTTGCCAAAGCAACAAGGTCTGAAATCCGCAGCTAAAACCTCACAGGTCTGCTTTCCTCCTTTAAGATATTCCTAAAACCTGCTTATTTGGCAATGCTTTTGGTCACCTGACCTAATACCATCCTTCTCTGGCCTGATGTCTAAAGTTCCCAATAATAGTTCTGTGAAATTATAAGCAGGACAATAAAATTACAACTGTTCTTGATTTGGACATCATCTTCAAATCATCACTGTTACTGTAATGAATAATGTGTAATGTCTCTTACCCAACCACATTGTGGGAGCACCTTCCCCACACAATCTGCAGCTGTACAAGAAAGTCAAACATCACCCTCTCCCCAGGCAACAGGGCTTTGGCATTAATCACTGGGATCTGTGGAAGGAGAAATACACATGATGTTTCAGGGAGTGCAAAACGGATTACAGGGAATGAAAATGGTGCAGAATTTGATCGTCAGAAATGGAAGGAAAACACACATGTTTATTGGAAAAAAGAATTCTTGACAGTCAAAGATTTTCCAGAAAAATATTAATAAGCAGCACATGGTCAGGGGCTCGGCGGCAGTGAAAAATTAACTTACTAAAACGTCTGTAAAAGTAATAGTAAAATAATAAACAGACCAAAAATACACCCATTGTTCGAGACTGAGGAAGCTAGATATTGACAAAGTGGTCATGAGGGAGCCCAGAGATGAAGCAGAACAGTATAAGCTGTTATGATCCCACAGTCAGAGATGTATATCACCGACACAGACCCTTCGGTCTAACTCATCCATGCCAACCAGGTATCCGAACCTAATCCATTCCCATTTTGCCCATAGCCCTGTAAACGCTTCCTAATCATATCATGTGTCTATTTAGATGCCTTTAACATGTTTTAATTGTACTAGCCTCCACCACTTCCTCTGGCAGCTCATTCCACCCACTGTAGGAAAGAGTTGTCCTTTAGGCCCCTTTGAAATTTTATCCACTCACCCTAAAGCAATGCCCTCTACTTCTGGACACCACCACTCCAGGGAAAAGACCTTGTTCAATTTAGTCTATTCATGCCCCTCATGATAGTATAAACCTCCATAACATCACCGCTCAGCCTATGGCACTCCAGGGAAAACAGCCCCAGCCTCCAACCTCAAATCCTAAAACCCTAACAGCATCCTTTTTTGAAACATTTCAAGTTTCACAGCACTCTTCTGATCGGAGGCAGGTCTGAACTGCACATAATATTCTAACAAATGTTCAAAGTTTGTGCGAAGATTTGTAGCTCGGGTGCTTGTTGTAGTGGTTCTGTTCGCCGAGCTGGAAGTTTTAGTTGCAAACGTTTCGTCCCCTGGCTAGGAGACATCATCAGTGCTGTGGAGCCTCCTGCGAAGCGTTTCTTTGATGTTTCTTCCGGTATTTATAGTGGTCTGTCCTTGCCGCTTCCGGGTGTCAGTTTCAGCTGTCCGCTGTAGTGGTTGGTATATTGGGTCCAGGTCGATGTGTTTGTTGATGGAGTTTGTGGATGAATGCCATGCCTCTAGGAATTCCCTGGCTGTTCTCTGTCTGGCTTGCCCTATGATAGTAGTGTTTTCCCAGTCAAATTCATGTTGCTTGTTGTCTGAGTGTGTGGCTACTAGGGATAGCTGGTCGTGTCGTGGTTAGTTGGTGTTCATGGATGCGGATTGTTAGCTGTCTTCCTGTTTGTCCTATATAGTGTTTTGTGCAGTCCTTGCATGGTATTTTATAAACTACATTAGTTTTGCTCATGTTGGGTATTGGCTCCTTTGTTCTAGGAAGTTGTTGTCTGAGCGTGGCTGTTGGTTTGTGTGCCGTTATGAGTCCGTTATGTGCAGAGGGAGCTGGGTGCCCTTGTGCATGAATCACAGGAAGCTGGTTTGCAGGTACAGCAGGTAATTAAGGCAGTGAAGGGAATATTGTCCTTCATTGCTAGAGGGATGGTTATGCTGCAGCTGTACAGGGTGCTGGGGAGGCCACACCTGGAGTACTGTGTACAGGATTGGTCCCCTTATATGAGCAAGGATGTACTGGCACTGGAGAGAGTACAGAGGAGGGTCACTAGTTTGAGTTGGGAGTTGAGAGGGTGGTGTATGTGGAGAGATTGAGAAACCTGGTTCTATAGTCATTGTAATTTAGAAGAATGGAAGGTTGGAGAGGAAACAAATAAAATTATGAGGGGAGGAGATAAGACAGAAACAGGGAGGCTATTTCCACTGAGGGCGGGTCAAACTACAGAGGATAGCCTCAAAATAAGGTGGAGCAGATTTAGGACTGAGATCAGGAGGAGCTTCTTCAGCTAAAGGGTTGTGAATCTGTGGCGTTCCCTGCTGACTGCAGCATTTGAATGCCTTTAAGGCAAAATGTAGATTTGTAAACAGGGAAAGAATTAAGGGTTATGGTGAGAGAGCAGGAATGTGGAGCTGAGGCCATGAAAAGATCAGCCCTGATCTTATTGAATGGCAGAGCAGGCTGGAGGGGCCAAAGTTCTTGCCTTGTGCCATCAAAATTGGACTTTGTCCAATTCAGAACCTTAACTTGTAGATCTGGTCTATTATTTTCTGTAACTATTTTAAAACTAGTAGAATTATCGGAGACTCCCAACAGTGTGGAAGCAGGTCATTCAGCGCAACACACTGATACTGACGCAGAGATACTAATGTCCCCCTGTAACATTGCATTTCCCAGGGCCACCCAACCCGCACATCCCCGAGCACTGTGGGTAATTCAGCCTGGATAATCCACCCAACCTGCACATCCCTGAACACTGTGGGTAATTCAGCCTGGATAATCCAACCTACATCTTTGGACTGTGGGAGGAAACCAGAGGATCCAGACGAAATCCATGCAGAAAACACCAATAAGGTGATCATCCCTTTCTTATTTCCCAGTTCCACCTAAATAACCTCACTAGGTGTACTCCCAGGAATATCCTCCCTCAGCAAAAACATAATGCTATCCTGAATAAAAAATGCCACCCCCCCTCCTCTCTTGTCCCCCTTTCTATCCTTGCTATAGCATCTATACCCTGGAACATTAAGCTGCCAGTCCTACCCATCCCTGAGTGATGCCTCTGAAATTGCGATAATATCCCAGTGCCATGTTCAAGACCATACCCTGAGCTCATCTGCCTTCTGTGTCAGACCTCGTGCGTGGAGGTAAATGCAGTGCAACTGCTGAGTCTGACTTCATTCTGTGCCTTGCCCTTGCCTGCCTTGACTATTTGACTTCTGAACTGTACCAGTCTCAGACATACCTCCTTTCTCACTATCTTCTTGGATTTACACCCACTCCCTCACTGGTTTAATGCCTCCCAAGTATCTAACAAATCTCCCTGCTTGATATTAGACACCTTCCAATTCAGGTACAATCCATCCTTCTTATGCAGGTCATCTCTACTCCAGAGGAGATCACAATGATTACAAATGCCCTTTAGATTATCCTTAAACCTATTCGCCAAAGCTATCTCACGTCCTTTTTTGCCTCCTGATCTCCCTCTTAATTATACTCCTACTGCCTTTATACTCAATTTTTTTGGATTGGAATAAATGCAAAATATAACATCCTGACAAAACAAATGAGGGCAGGACTTACACTCAATAAAAGTAGGGCCTTGAGTAGTGATATGGGAACAGAGAGACCGAGGGCTTCACAACTTTGAAGTCTGTGTCACATGTAGATGGTTAAGAAGGTATTTAGCATGCTTGCCTTCACTGTTTAAACCTTTGAGTACAGGAGTTGGGACGTTATGTTGAGGATGTACAGGACACTGGGGAGGCCTTGTGCTGTTATAGGAAGGATATTATTAAATTGGAGCAGGTTCAGAAGAGATTTACCAGCATGTTGCCATGAATGGAGGGATTGTGTTCTAAGGAGAGGCTGGATAGGCTGGGAATTTTTTCACTGGCGTGCACGAGGTTGAGGGGTGACCTTATTCGAGGTTTATAAAATCAGAAAGAGTGTAGACAAGGTGAATAGCCGGGGGAGAGGGGATTCAAAACTCGGGTGCATTCATTTTGAGAAGAAATAAGAAAGATTTGAGAAAAGACATTAGGGTTTAAAAAAAAACCAATTTAGACACGTGGAATGAACTTCCAGAGGAAGTGGTAGCTGTGAATACAATTACAGTATTTAAAAGACATTCAGATAAGGACATAAATAGGAAATATTTGGATGGATGTGGACCAAGCAGAGGCAGGTACAATTAGTTCAGTTTGGAATTATGGTTGGCATGGACTGGTTGGACCAAAGGGCCTGTTTCCTTGCTGTATAACATTATGACTAATTCTCACTAACTCTAAATTCCTCCATCCTCACAACGCTCCCGATCACTGTCACCTCATCCAGCCTCACAACTCTTCCTTATTTATATAATTCCTCACCAGCCACAGAACGCTCCCTATCTCATGTCCTCCAGTTTCTCAAATCTCTGTGATATGTGCCTTCCTTTAGTTCCAGCCTTGAGGATGCCCTCATTCACTCCGATTGGTTGGAGGACAAAGTGGTACGACCTGGTCCTCCAGTACTGCCCTCTGCCCCCTATTGGCCTGCGCTGGCATCAATCATCCGGGGCCCGTTGTGAGGTGAGTGGTGGGATCCTCCCTCTCTCTGCCCTCGGATGAGCTTCAATATTCACAGTCAATGGGGCAGTGTCACAGAGCACGGGGACTGGGGGCTATTCAGCCCATTGGGGCTGTACTCTCTCCCTCCGGAGATGCTGCACATCTGTCCAAATTCCCTTCCTATTTGCCCATCGCCCCCCAAATCTTCCCTTAAAATGTAAAATTCCAATCTGTTTATGAATAACTGCTGAGTCTGTCCAGCTGCCATTCAGACTGTTCCAGATGCTCAGAACTTACTGAATAAAATAATGTTCACATATTACTTGCCAATAACATGAAAATAGTTACTAAAATTGTGACATTGTTAACATTTCCCCTCTCTCTGCAAATTTAATATCCTAGAAACAAATTTGCACCTGGTTAAAATCACTTCTCAGCTCCAAGGACAATTATCTGTGCTTCTGCTAGCTCTCCACAAAAGAGGAACACAACTTATTTTCATTTATTAGTGCCATAGAGATGTACAGCACAGAAGCAGACCTTTGGTCCAATTTGTCCATGCCAACTAGGAATCCTCAACAAATGGAGCCCCATTTGCCCGTAATTGGTCCGTATCATTGGAAACCCTTCCTATTCATGTATCCAATCGGATGCCTTTCAAATGTAATTTTATCAGCCTCCACTACATCATCTGACAGCTCATTCCACACACACAGCTTGAAACCTTTGCCCCTTAGATCCGTTTTAAATCTTTGCCATCTCAACTTAAGCCCATGTGATCTTGTTTTGAACCCACCTAACTTGGGGGAAAAGACCCTGGCTGTTCACCTTATCCATGTCCCTCATGACTTTATAAATCTCCATGAAGTCACCTCTCAGTCTTTGACTCTCCAGGGAAATTAACCTAGCCAATTCAGCCTCTCCCTGTAGCCCAAATCCTCCAACCCTAGCAAAGTCTTTGTAAATCTTATCTGAACTCTTTCAAGATTCACAACATCCTTTCCAGAACAGGGAATTTCAAGCTTAAAACAGAATTCCTGAAATGGCTTAATCAATGTCCCGTCCAGCCACAATCTGACGCCCCAGCGTCTGCACTCAATGCATTGACCAATAAATAAGCATACCAAACATTACCTTCACTAGCCTGCCTACTTGCGACTCTACTTTCAAGAAACAATGAACCTGCACTCCATGGTCTCTATGTTCAGCAACATTCCCAAGGACTTTACCATTAAGTGTATAAGTCCTGCCCTGATTTGCCTTTCCAAAATCCAACAGCTTACATTTGTCTAAATTGAACCCAGTCTGCCATTCCTCGCCCCAATGGCCCATCTGGTCAAGATCCTGTTGCATTCTGAACTAACCTTCTTCATTGGCCACTACACCTCCAATTTTGGTGTCTTCTGTAAACCTACTGACCATATCTCATATTCACATCCAAGTCAATTATTTAAGGACCCAATATCCATTTCTGCAGCACACTGTTGCTCACAGACCTCCAGTCCACAAAGCAACAGTCTTTCACCACCCTCTGCCTCCTACTTTTAAGCCAGTTTTGTATCCAAATGGCTAGTTCTCCCAACATTTCATGTTATCTTACCATACTAACCAGTCTGCTTTGTTCAATGTCCATATAGACAACGTCCACAGTCTGCCTTCAATCATCTTTGTCACATCTTCAAAAAAAAATCAAGTAAGAGAGAGAATTTCGCACACAAAGCCATGTTGACTATCCCTCATCATTTCTCATCTTTCCCAATACATGTATATCCCGTCCCTCAGAATCCCTTCCAACAACTTGCCTGCCACTGACTTCAGGCTCACTGATTTCTTGTTCCCTGGCCTTTCCTTACCACCTTTTTAAATAATGGCACATGCCTTCCAGCACCTCTTCAGTCACCAATGACAATATAAATATCTATGGAGGGGCACTGCCATCACTTTCCTAGCTTTCCACAAATTTCTGGGATACACCTTAACAGGTCCCAGAGATTTATCCACCTTGCTACGATTGAAGACATCCAGTACTACCTCCTCTGTAATATGGTCAGGAGCCGGGCAACAGTGGACAATTCATTTACAAAAAGGTCTGTGAACGTAATAGTAAAATACTAAACAGAGCAAAAATACACTCAGAGACCGAGGAAGCTAGATAATGAACAAATGGACATCAAGGAGCTCAGAGGCGAATCAGAGCAGTGTTCACTTTTATGATCCCACAGTCAGAGATGTCTAACACTGAAACAGACTCTTCAGTCCAACACGTCTATGCCAACCAGATATTCTAACCTAATCTATTCCCATTTGCCAGCACTTGGCCGACATCCCTTTGAACCCTTCCTATTCAAATGCCTTTGAAATATTACAATTTTTGTTGCCCTTTAGGTCCCTGTTGAATTTTCCCCTCTCACCCTTAACCTATATCCTCTAGTTCTGGGCTCTACCACCCCAGGGTAAACACCTTGTGTACTTACGCTATCCATGCCCCTCACGATTAGAGAAACCTCTTCAACATCACACTCCAGGGAAAATGGCCCCAGCCTATTAAGCCTCTCCCTGCAACTCAAGTCCTCCAACCCTGGCAACATCCTTGAAAATCAATTCTCAAACCTTTCAAGTTTCAGTGCCTCCTTCTGATAAGAGGGAGACCAGAAATGCACACAATATTCCAAAAGTGGCCTAACCAATGTCCTGTCCAGCTCCTTTACTCAACGCTCTGACCAATAAAGGGAAGCATACCAAATGCCTTCTTCACTATCCTATCTACCTGTGACTGTACTTTCAAGGAACTGTGAACCTGCATTCCAAGGTCTCTTTGTTCAGCAAGACTCTCCAAGATCATACAATTCAGTGTGTGAGTCCTGCGCTGATATGCTTTTCTAAAATGCAGCACCTCACATTTATCTAAATTAAACCCTATCTGCCACTCCCCAGCCCATTGGCCCATCTGATCAATATCCCATTGTATTCTGAGACAACCTTTATCACTGACCACAATACCAACAATTTTGGTGTCACCTGCAAACTTACTAACTGTACCGCCTCTATTCACACCCAAATCATTTAAATGAATGACGAAACAAATCCGGAGAAAAAAAATCCATTTCCCTGGGTGTGAATGTGCTCTGTGTAAATCCTGCCCATGACTCTCTATCAGGGAGAGCTGCACATACTCCCCTCTGAACTTTGCCCCCTACAAAGATGGCGGCCGCACGTGTCCAGTGAATCGTTGCCCCAAATAAAGATGGTGGCACTTACACGAGTCAATCGCGAGATGAGGTATTTTCCCGTTTACTGCAAAAACGAGACTGTAAGTTTCAAATTTGTATTTTCCGACGTGCACCAAATGTTCGCAAAACCTCTCAGCCCATACCAACACCATTTCCCTCCCGCTTCCGACTGTTTATTTCTTTCCTTACCACAGCTCTCCACCCGCACGTCTGCCCTTTCCGCGATGGTCACGTGGTATAATCAAGTCCCGCCTCTCATTCACTCTGATTGGTCGGAGGGCCAACTGCCCAGCCAGGTCCTCCAGCCCCGCCCCTATCCTTCCATTGGTCCGCCGCTGACATCAATCATCCTGCGACTATTGTTAGCTGGAGCATGCGCACTGCTTCGTGGCTTTTGTTGCTTTTCATAAGTTACAACTGTGAGGGACAAAGTTAAAAACACACAACCACCTGATGTAGCAGCAGCAGCGCTAGTGCTTCCAAATAAACCTGTTGGACTATAACCTGGTGTACTGTCAATTTTAATTTTGTCCATCCTAATCCAACACCAGCACCTCCAAGTCACGAGTGAGGGAGGAAGGTATAACATAAGAACTAGGAACAGGAGAAGGCCATCCTGCCCTTTGAGCTTGCTCTGCCATTCAATAAGATCATGGCTGGTCACTTCGTGAATGTAGAACCATTTACCCATGTTCGCACCATATTCCTTAATTAATTATTTCTGTTTTTAAAAAAGCTACCTTAGCTTTAAAAACGTTAACTGAACTACCATCAACTACTTCCCTGGGCAATGAATTCCATTGAGGTTAAGAACTTCCTCCTCAATCCAGTTCTAAACTTGATGGCTCTAATCTTGAGGTGATGCCCTCTTGTCCTAGATTCACCTGCCAGTGGAAACATCCTCTCTACTTCTATTTTATCCATTTCATTCATTATTTTATACGTTTCCATTCTTTAGAATTCCAATGAATATAATCCCAATCTACTCGGTCTCTGTTAAGCCAACCCCCTCAACTCTGGAATCGACCTAGTTTACCTCCTCTAATGCCAGTACATCCTTTCTCAACTAATGAGATAAAAACTACATGGAGTACTCCAGGTGTAGCCTCACCAGCACCCAATACAGCTGGAACATAACATCTGCTTTTGAGCACAATCCCTTCAGCATAGAAGGACAAAATTTCATTTGCCTTCTGAATTGATTGTTGTACCTGGTGAAAACCTTCATGCAGTAGGACACTCAGGTGCCTCTGCTTAGCAAATAATGCAACTTTTAAAAATTCAAGTTATAATCTTGAATTTTTTAACGTTACTCCAACCAAACAGTATGATATTACATTTATGAACATTGTATTCCATATGACCGATCATTGCCCACTCACTCAATGTATCTATGTTCCTTTGCAAAGTTTCACAGTCCTCCGCACACTTTATCCTGCTACTCATCTTAGTGTCACATGCAAACTTTGACACCCTACATGTGGTCCTCAACTCCAAATCATCTGTATCATTTCTAAATAATCGCCGTCCCAACACTGATCCCTGAGGCACACAACTAGTCACTAATTGCCAGCCAGAATATTACGCATCTATCCCCACACTTTGCTTCCTGTTAGTCAACCAATCTTCTATCCACGCTAATACTCTACCCCTAATGCCATGCCCCCTTATATTATGCAACAGCCTCTTGCATAGCACTTTGTTGAAGGCCTTTTGGAAATCCAGGTACACCGTATCCACTGGGTCCCCGTTGTCCACGTTGCTCGAAATGTCTTCATAGAATTCCAAAAGATTTGTGAAGCATGACCTGCTCTTCATGAACCCATGCTATGTCTGTCCAATGGGAAAATTTCTATCGAGTTCCTGCTATTTCTTCCTTGATAATAGTCCTAAGCATCTTTCCCACTACAGAGAAGAAGCTAACTGGTGTATAATTACCCATCTTTTGTCCACCTCCTTTTTAAAACAGTGGTGTCACTTTTGCTGCTTTCCAATCTGCTGGGACTGCCACAGAGTCCAGTGAATTTTGGAAAATTACTGCCAGTTCATTTGCTATTTCTCCTGGCATCTGTGTTAATACCCTGGGGTGCATTTCATGAGACATTTCTATCATCAGCTCAATTACCTCCAACACTAGCTGTTCTCTAATAATGATAGTTTCCAAATCGTCACCTACCTTTGTCTCTTTGTTAATTACTGGAAAGATATTAGTATCCTCCACTGCCATATCCCATAACTAAATGTTCCTTCTCATTTTCCAAAGGACCAACGTTTACTTCAGCCACTCTTTTCTCATTCAATATAAACTTTTGCTATCTGTCTTTATAGTCTGTGCTAGTTTATTTTTCTCATGTTCGACCTAACTTTTCTTTGTAGGTCTTCTGTGGCTTTCTGTTGACCTTTAAAGTTTTCCCCGTTCTAGTTTCATGCTGTTTTTGTCCACTTTGTATGCCTTCTCTTTCAATTTGATTGCTTTCCTTAGATACCCATCGCAGAGTATCCCTTTTCTGACAGTCCTTCCCTTTCACTGGAATATACCTTTGCTGAGCACTTTGTAAAATGTCTTTGAAAATCTTCCAGTGCTCATGAACTCTCCCACCATAAAATCTTTGTTTCCAGTCTACGTTATCCAGGTTCTCCCTCTTTTGATTGTAGTTCCCCGTGTTCAAGAACAGGACCCAGGTATTAGATTTTACCTTCACACTTGCCATATGTATTCTAAATTCAACCATACAGTGATCACTTCTTCGAAGAGGATCCCTAACTCTGAGGTAATTAATTATTCCTGTCTCATTGCACAGGGGCCAGATCTTGGATAGTTTGCTGCCTTGTCAGTTCCATTTCATACTGGTCAAAAAAAACTATCATAGTTACACGTAATGAACTCCTCAAGGATACCCTGACTGAGCTGGTTTGACCAATCTTCATGTAGATTAAAATCACCCATGGTAATAGCCGTACCATTTTTACAGGCATTAGTTATTTCTTTGTTTATTGCCCATCCCAATGTGACGTTATTATTTGGTGGCCTGCACACTATGCCTATCAGTGACTTCCTTGTTAGAATTTTGAATGCATCATTCCTGTTTCTCCCTCATGTACAGCAATAACAACAACTACTTGCATTGTATGGAATCTTTCACAATGGCAAATCTCCTAAGGTGCTTCATGGATGATCAAAACATTGATTAAAGAGAATGATTTTAAAATACATCTTAAAGGAGGATAGAGAAGGTTAGGGAGACTATTCCGCAGACTTCTGTCCTTGACAACTCCAATTGTGGAGTGATGCAGGAGGGGTGGGTTGGAAAGGGAACGTGCAAAGGGAAAATAGAAGAGCGCAGGCAGTGTATAAGGTCTTAAGGACAGAGGAGATTCCAGATTGAGTCTGTCTGTCACAGAGAGTATGACTGCCTCATGGAGTTTGAAGCACTGCAATGGGTCCATGCATGTCATGTTAGTCAAGGATAGTATTACGGTGGCTGAGAGAACTTTTGATGAAGACTTGTCTACTGAGGTAGTGTGGGCTGAGGTTAGAAACAGGAGAGGAGAGGTCACACTGCTTGGAGTTTTTTTTATAGGCCTCCACAGAGTTCCAGGGAA
The DNA here is from genome assembly GCF_020745735.1 of Hemiscyllium ocellatum. Taxonomy (NCBI): domain Eukaryota; kingdom Metazoa; phylum Chordata; class Chondrichthyes; order Orectolobiformes; family Hemiscylliidae; genus Hemiscyllium; species Hemiscyllium ocellatum. The sequence goes on along the minus strand of NW_026869096.1, from coordinate 371,505 downwards.
GTGGAGGAGAGGATTAGCAAAATTATTCTGGGTAAGAGCAAAAGTACCAGGGTGGTCATTATGGGGGACTTTAGCTTCCCCAACATTGACTGGGAATGCTATAACTCGAGTACGTTGGATGGATCAGTTTTTGTCCAGTGTGTATAGGAGGGTTTCCTGACACAATATGTCGAAGGGCTGACAAGAGGGGAGAACACATTGGATCTGGTGCTTGATAATGAACCAAACCAGGTGTTTGATATAGTTTTAGGTGAGCACATTGGAGACAGAGTACCATAATTCAGATACGTTTAGTTTAGCGATGGAAAGGGACAGGTACATGCCACAGGACAAGAGTCATCAATGGGGCAAGAACAATTCTAATGCGATTTGGCAGGAATTAGGATGCATAGAATGGGGTAGCAAAATGCATGGGATGCAGACAATGGAAATGTAGTGATGGTTTAAGGAACAAATATTGCATGTTCTTGATAGGTATATCCCTGTCAGGCAGGGATGAAGTGATAAGATAAGGGAACCATGGTTTACAACAGAAATTGCATCTCTTGTGAAGAAGAATAAGGAGGCTTTTGTGTTGATGAGGCAAGATGATTCAGATGAGGAGATGGAGAGTTACAGATCAGCTAGGAAGGATTTAAAGAGAGAGTTAAGAAGAGCAAAGAGCAGTCTTTAGCAAATAGAATAAAGGAGAACTCTAAAATTGTCTATAGGTATGTGAGGAATAAAATGATGATTATGGTGGGAATAGGTCCAATCAAAGACATTTGGAACGGATTATACGAGATAATATTTATAATCATCTTGCAAACATCAATTTGATTTCAGATAATCAATGTGGTTTCGTCAAGGGCAGGTCATGTCTCGCAAACCTCTGAGATTTTTTGAGAAGGTGACCAAGCATGCAGATGAGGGTCGGGCAGTTGATGTGGTATACATGGACTTCAGTAAAGCCTTTGATCAGGTTCCACATGGTAGGCTGTTGGAGAAAATTCAGAGGCATGGAATTGAGGGTGATTTAGCAGTTTGGATTAGAAACTCTGCAACTGGAAGGAAGGGTCGGAACTGGAGGACTGAGCAGCGGCCGGTCCTCCAACCAGAGTGGGTGAGGAGTGGAGTCAAAGCATTCTCGCGGAATGATTGGTCAGAAAGCAAACGGTTTTCACGATTGATCATTCTCACTCCATAATGGAGCATTAAACGTCTTTCATTAATCAATGTGAGATCTTAAAAAGTAGTTGAAACCTAAATTTGATAAAGTACATATTTCCAATCAATTTACACAACTAGAGTAAGAAACGCCATCCCATATTCCCAATTCCTTCGTCTCCGCCGCATCTGCTCCCAGGAGGACCAGTTCCAATACTGAACAACCCAGATGACCTCCTTCTTCAAACACCGCAATTTCCCCCCAGACGTGATCGACGATGCTCTCACCACATCTCCTCCACTTCCCGCTCCTCTGCCCTTGAGCCCTGCCCCTCCAATCAAAGACCTGATCAAAGACCCTCCAGGCTCGGGTAAAGAGATGGCGGTCTTTGATCAGGTTAAGCGGCCCAGGTCACGGCCACCATTTGTTTGAGGGAAGGGGGAGCGCAGGGCTCAGGACTGCCATCTTGAGAAGGTCAATGTTCAGGAGTTAAAAATCACACAACACCAGGTTATAGTCCAACAGGTATAATTGGAAGCACACTAGCTTTCCGAGTGACGCTCCTTCATCAGGTGATAGTGGAGGGCTCGATTCTATTGTAAAAAGTGAGATAAGAGTTTTATATAAATTCATGCAGTGATCCAGGACATTCAACCTCGGACCTTCGGGTGACCATCCTCCAAGGTGGACTTTGGGACAGGCAGCAGAAGAAAGTGGCCGAGCAGAGGCTGATAGCTAAGTTCGGTCCCCATAGGGAGGGCCTCAACCAGGACCTTGGGTTCATGTCACATTACAGGTGACCACCATTGCACTACACACACACACACAGATATTCCTACACACACACATACATTCTCACATACACACGGACACAGATACATACAGATGTGCACACAGACACCCACACACACCCTTATAGACACACACACTCCCACACGCACCCACTCACAGACTTAAGACACTCTGCACTCACTACACACACACACTTTCTCACACTCACAACCCCCACCCCAGACAGACAGACAGACAGACAGACACAGACAGACAAAGACTCACATGCACACAAATAGTTTGTGGGGTGAATTTGTACTTGCAGAGTTAAATTGTACTTTGCTCAAAAACTGCATGCATTCATGTAGAACTCTGAGCTCAAAAACTGCATGGATTTACGTAAAACTCTTATCTCACTTTTTAGATTAGAATCAATCTAAACATCAGGACATAGACAGAGAACACAGGGGGCTAACACCTTCAACATATTGTCTAGCTCTCACCATTGTTAACAGCTAAACCGAGAATGCAACTTTAAAAAAAGGTTTTGTGATTTACACATGAAAGTGAAACTATCACTGTATTCTAACAGATGAAAGGCTAAACAGACAATCAATTTTTCAATGTATAATTTCAGTTACATCACACTGTAGATTTTTGCTATAAATTCTTGTTACGATCAAGCCCTCCACTATCACCTGATGAAGGAGCGTCGCTCCGAAAGCTAATGTGCTTCCAATTAAACCTGTTGGACCATAACCTGGTGTTGTGTGATTTTTAAATTTGTACACCCCAGTCCAACACCGGCATCTCCAAATAATGTTCAGGAGGGCAGGTATGTCGGAGTCTGTAGAACAATCAGAAGAAAGGGAAGACCCATTGTTATTGATTAATTCCATGAACACAGCGTCATTGGGCGATCCCGCAGGAATATCCTCTCTCAGTCCTGCTGTGATGTTTCACCCAGTCAGAACCAGCAGCTCTCCTCCTCTCTCAGCTCCCCTTCTGTCCTTCCTACAGCATCTGTCCCCTGAGGCATTGAGCTGCCTGTCCTGTCCCTCCCTCAGCTGTTGTTCTGTAATACCTGTGATATCCCAGTCCCATCTTAGATTACTTCACTAAAGACATGAAACATTTAATTCACATTCAATCATTTGCAATGGTGGGATTTGAACCTGTGCCCAGAGAACATTTGCTGAGTTTCTGGATAAATTGTCTCACAATAATGCCACTAGGTTATCACTTCACCTTTTCACAGGTTGTGCATCCCACTGCAACATGAATCAAAACCCTTAATTCCTGCACAATTGTTTAATCCTGATCGCTGGTGATATCACTCAGTATCTCTCCATGTGGTATCCCTCACCGTGTGGGTCTAATAGCTGCCTCTGTCAGCATCTCTCACTTTTGAAGCTACTCCAGATTCTGAGCCAACAGAATTCTCCACTCCAGGGAGATGAGGCAGCACAGGCCAGGATTGGAGACTGGGATTTTCCAGATCTCTGTGGGCTCAGTGCAATTCTACACATATAGCCCTCACAGCATCAGTCTAATTTCCCATTGTGCCTACTTCTGTGTCTTCGACAGGTACTCAAGGAGTTCCTGATTCAATAGACTTGCCAACTGCTGGTTGGGAAGACGGTTTGTCAGCCAGAGAGACAAAGGTCAGGGAGGTCGGGAACCTTCAATAAATCCTACCGCCAGGTAAGATCATTCCAGTGGAGAAAGTGAGGTCTGCAGATGCTGGAGTATCAGAGCTGAAAATGTGTTGTTGGGAAAGCGCAGCAGGTCAGGCAGCATCCAAGGAACAGGAAATTCAACATTTCGGGCATAAGCTTATTTCCTGTTCCTTGGATGCTGCCTGACCTGCTGCGCTTTTCCAGCAACACATTTTCAGCTAAGATCATTCCAGTGCAGAGAGCATTGAGAGGGCTCCAAACGTCAGCTAACAAGACATGACATAGATATAGTGGCGGAGGGCGAGCACAGTACAGACACACCCCAGGTTCAGGCACCACCTTTACTTTATGTTTTGTTTTGTACTGAGACAGCATTGGGAGTTCCCAGTTTTCAATCCAGGTGTGTACTGTCTTGGTGAGCATCAGAACAACAGAGGGAAAAGCAGGCCTGCAACAAGAGGGTGGTAATGCTGCCTGGGATCTTTCTGTTCCCTAATCCCTCTCCAACACTGTATCTATGGCTCGTCTTGTGGACCAGTGTCTTCAATCATTCTAACACCTATTACAGTTCCTATCTCTGTCATCTCCTCTCCCCTCACCAATTACTTCATATATTTGAAACCTCCAGTCCAGATGACCATCCATATCACTAACTTGTTTCAGTCTCTACAACATGCCTTGTCTCGGTAGTCTCCTCCTCCAATAACTGGAGATATAGGGTCTGTTTCTGTGCTGCATGTCTCTTCAGCCGAGGTTTCCAAAATGGAATGAGTCGCGTTTGCCTGAGTTTGACCCATATCCCTTCAAACCTTCCCCTCTCCATGTACCTGCCCAAGTGTCTTTTCCATGTTGTAATTGTACTTGTTTTTACCATTTTCTCTGGCAGTCCATTCCGTCTATGCACCATCCTCTGTGGAAAATGTTGCCCCTCAGCTCCCTCTTTAAATCCTTGCTCTCTCACCTCACGTTTATGCCTCTAGCTTTGGACTCACCTACCCTTGGCAATACACCTTACCTAGGCCCTACACTGTTTCATAAACCTTTATAAGGTCACCCTGTGGCCTCCTTTGCCCAGGAAATATTGATGACAATGTTACAAATATCTCCAACTCATGCACTCGATGCTCTGACCAATGATGACAAGTGTGCCAAATGCTGCTTTCCCCACCCTGTCCACCTGTGATGCCCCTTCCAAGGAACAATGTAACTGCAGCCCTTGGTCTCAATCTGTTCAACAACACTATCCAGGGGCCGACCATTAACTGTCTTAGTCCTCCCTGGTTTGTCTGAACTAAATTCAATACCTGAATTAAACTCTATCTTTTATTCCTTAACCCTCTGGCCCAGTTGATTAACATCCCCTTCGATGACTATATTCCCTGCCCACTCTTCCACTAATCTTGGTATCCACAAACATACTAACAGGAACTCCTATATTTTCACTCAAATAGTTTATGTAAATGATGCACAACAGAGGTCCCAGCATCAATCCTTACAGCACACTGCTGGTCAGAGGCCTGCAGTCTGAACAACAACCCTCTCCCACCACCCTCTGTCTCCCACTGTCATCCCATTTTGAATCCAGTTGGTAAGCTCTCCCTGACCCCTTATGATCTACCTTTACTAACCCATGTATCATGCTACACCCTGACCAATGGTTTGCTGAAGCCAGAAACAACGTCTGTTGCTCTCCCTTCGTCTATCTTCTTGGTCACATCTTGAACAAATTCAAGTCAAGTTTGTGAGGTATGTTTTCCCAAGCACAAAGCCATGCTGGCTGTCTGTAATCAGTCCATATCTTTCCAAACGCATGTAAGTCCTCCCTCTCAGAATGACCTCCAACAACTGACCCACCCTGATGTCTGGCTCATCAGTCTGTAGTTCCATGGCTTTCTCTTGCAGCCTTTCTTAATTAATGACACGACATTATAATCATAGTCAGAGAGTCATACCGCACTGTTCGGTTAACACTAACAATACTCTAAAACTGATCTCATCCCACCTGTCTGTTACTTGATCATATCCCTTCAAACCTTTCCTTTTCATGTCCTAATCCTAATGTATTTTAAACATTGTAATTGTCCCCATATTCACCCCTTCCTTGGGAAGTTCATTCCACACACAACCCACTCTCTGTGTAACAATGTGCCCCCATGTGTTTTTTTTTTAAATGACTCTCCTCTTACACTTTAAAAATGTAGCTTCTAGTCTTGAAACTCCCCTGTCCAGTGGAAAAGACAACTCCCATTAACTCCATCTATCCCCCTCATTATTTTATAAACTTCTACGAGGTCATCTGTCAACATTCAGGTTTCAATGAAAAAATACCAACCTATCCAGCCTTTCTTTTTTAACTGAAAACCTCCATAACCAGCCACATCCCAGTAAATCTCATACGAACCCTCTCCAACTTAATAATATCCTTCCTATAACTGGACGACCAGAACTGGACAGAGTATTGCAGAAGAGTCCTCACCAATGTCCGTACAATATCATAATCATGTCCCAAATCCTACACTCGATGGACTGTGCAATAGTCAGGCATGCCAAGCACTGTCTTATCCATCCTGTGATGAAAACTTCAAGAATCATGTATCTGCTCTAGAACACTAACCGAGGCCCGAACATTAATTGTATAAGCTCTACCCTTGTTTATTTTACCAAGTGCATGACCTTGAATTTATTCAGATTGAATTCCATCTACAGGTTTTCAGCCCATTCACCCAAATCATCAAGATCCCTTTGTAATCGTAGCATCTTCCTTCACTGTCTACTATGTCACCCTCCAGCCTTCCAGCCCATCACACATGGCTGTCAATGGGACAAATACCCTTGCTAGTAGCTCCACAATTTCTTCCCTAACATCCCTCAATGTCCTATGATACACATAATCAGGTCCTGTGGCTTTCCATACCTTTGTGTTTTAAACCTCCAGCACCATCTCTTCTATAACATGCCCTCTTTTCAAGTCATAGAGATGTACAACATGGAAACATCGGTCCAACTCATCCATGCTGACTAGAAGATCTAAATAAATCCATCACATTTACCAGCATTTGGCCCATGTACCTCTAAACCCTTACTATCCATTTACCCATCCAGATACCTTTTAAATGTTGTCATAGTATCAGTCTCTGTTATCCTTTCTCTCTTAGCTCATTCCATGCACACATCGCCATGTGCATGAAAAGGCTGTCCCTTTTTCAACCTTTCCCCTCTAACCTTAAACCTATGCCCTCTAGTTTTGGACTCCCCAAACCCTGGGAAAAGACTTTGAATGTTTACCCAATCCATGCCCCTCATGTTTACATAAACCTCTGTCAGGTCACCCCTCAGTCTCTGATGCTCCAGGGAAAATAGCCCCAGCTTATTCAGTAACAACCCGGCAACATCTTGTAAATCTTGTCTGAGCCCTTTCAAGTTTCACAACCTCCTTCCTGTAGCAGGGAGACTGGAATTGCAGAGAACTCCAATTGTGGTCTAACGTATTACTCTTGTTCCCTGAGTTCCCCAGTCTTTGTCCACAGTAAGTTCTGGAGTGAAAAATTTGTTTAGGGTCTTAGCCATATCTGCTAATGAAAGCCAACACACCATACGCCTTCTTAACACCCTCTCAAATTGGGTGGTAACTTCAGGGACACAGGATCCCTCTGTTTGTGCACACTGCTAAGAATCCTGCCTTGAACCTTGTAAAGTTTTATTGCAGAATCCTCCAATCTCAAACTATCTCTATCTTTGTAACGTCCTATGGTCCCTCCAACACTCAAACGGTGAAACCTCAAGTCCCTATATTCCTAATGCCTGCAAATCCTCCAGTTCCGATATCCCTCCTTAACTCTGTAAATGCCACTGGCCTTCAGTGCCCTTATGGGGAACTTTGCAGAGGAAGGAAGAGTTGTAGAGATGGGCCATGTTACAGAGGTAGGAAGGGCTGCAGAGCCTAGATGATGGTACTAATGTAGGAAGGGATGTGGATCCTGCAGGATGTTAGAGGGGCTGGGATTCATAGAGCCTGTAGGATGGGACCAAGAATGGGTTGTGGGACATGAAGGATGTTATGATTTGAGCCACAGATCATTTTTGATTGAACCGTTCAGCCGATCTTCGAGTCAAAGAGATGTACAACATGGAAACAGACCCTTCAGTCCAACCCGTCCATGCTGACCAGATATCCCAACCCAATCTAGTCCCACCTACCAGCAGCTGGCCCATATTCTTGCAAACCCTTCCTATTCATATACCCATCCAGATGTCTTTGGATCAGCTTTCACCACTTCCTCTGGCAGTTCATTCCATACATGTACCACCCTCTGCATGAAAACAAAATGCCCCTTCATTCACTTATATCTTCCCCTCTAACCATAAACCTATGGTCCTCCAGTTCTGGACTACCACACCTGAGGGTAAAGACTTTGTCTCTTTAGCCTCTCCATGCCCCTCATGATTTTATAAACCTCTATAAGGTCACCCCTCAGCCTTCGATGCTCCAGGGAAAACAGCCCCAGCCTATTCAATCTCTCCCTATAGCTCAAACCCTCCAATCCTGGCAATATCCTTGTAAATCTTTTCTGAACCCTTTCAAGTTTCACAACATCCTTCCGATAGGAAGGTGACCAGAACTGTACACAATATTCCAAATGTGACCTAACCAATGTCCTGTACAGCCACAACATGACCTCCCAACTCTTGTACTCAGTATTCTGACTAATAAAGGAAAGCTTACCAAATGCCTCCTTCACTATCCTACCTACCTACGACTCTGCTTTCAAGGAGCAATGAACCTGCACTCCAATATCTCTATGTTCAGCAACACTCTGTCAGACCTTACTATTAAGTGTATAAGTCCAGCAAAGATTTGCTTTCGCAAAATGCAGCACATTGCATACATCTGAATTAATCTCCATCTGCCACTTCACAGCCCATTGGCCCATCAGATCAAGATTCCATTGTAATTGGAAGTAACTTTTTTCGCTGACCACTAACCTCCAATTTTGTTGTCATCTGCAAACTTACTAACTATACCTCTTATGCTCACATCCAAATCAAATTTGTAAACAATGCAAAATATTGGACCCAGCACTGGTCACAGGCCTCCAGTTTGAAAACCAACCCTCCACCATCACTCTTTGTCTTCTATCATTGAGCCAGTTCTGTACCAATTGGCTTGTTCTCCCTGTATTCCGTGAGATCTAACCTTGCTAACCAGTCTCCCATGGCGAATCTTGTTGAACACCTTACTGAAGTCCACATAGATCACATATACCGCACACCTCATCAATCCTCCATGTTACTTCTTCAAAAGACTCAATCAAGTTTGTGAGACATGATTTCGCACTCACAAAGCAATGTTGACCGTCCCTAATCAGTCCTTGCCTTTCCAAATACATGTACATTCTGTCCCTCGGGATTCCCTCCAACAACTTGCCCACCGATGTCAGGTTCACTGGTCTATAGTTCCCTGCCTTTTCCTTACTGCCTTCCTTAAATAGTAGCAACACGATAGGAAACCTCCGGTCTTCTGGCTCTGATGTCCTGTTTCTAGAGATCTTTACCGGAATGGATGAGCACAGCTTCAGGTTCCCAGGCTGGGAGGTGTGAATTCAGATATGCATCTATTTGCCCATTCTCTCTGTGTGCCTGACACTGACCTAGTGATGCTCTGGTAGAAAGCACTCTTCTTGCATCTGGTAACATCCAGATCTAGAGACTGACCACAGCTCACCTCATCAAAGCCTTCGTTTCGAGTGTTCTTTATTTTAAGCAGTTTTATGAGATGCAGGAATTGAGGAGTTGCCATTTTTGAAAGAATGAAACTTTTATCATTGACCCTGACCCATGCAATGGGGATTCATGGATTCCATTGTTCTCTGCAGACTATCACTCAGAGGATTGTATCACCAGGAAATCTGAGTGCAGATAGTCAATTTACCAGTTTATTTCAGCTAGGACTCAGTGTTGCTGGAGAATGTATAACTGTGTAAATAACTCACCGACAGGTTCAGGGGTGAGTGCACTGGGCCCTGAGCACTAGCAGCTAGGAAATCTCATGCTGATTGTATGTGGCAAAAGTGAGAATTGCAGATGCTGGAGATCAAAGTCTCAATTAGAGTGGTGCTGGAAAATACACTCACTTATTGGAATAAATAATTCTTGACTATCAAAGATATTCTAGAAAACAAAATCTGATAATAGAGCAGCACATGGTCAGGGGCTGGGCCGCAGGGAAAAGCTCATTTGCAAAGGGTCTATAAAAGTAATAGTAAAGTACTAAACAGATCAAAAATACACCCATTGCTCAGAACTGAGGAAGTTAGATATTGACAAAGTAGTCATGAGGGAGCCCAGAGGTGAATCAGAGCAGTATTAGATTAGATTAGATTCCCTACAGTGTGGAAACAGGCCCTTCGGCCCAACAAGTCCACACCGACCCTCCAACGAGTAATACACCCAGACCCACTTTGCTCTGACTAATGCACCTAACACTATGGGCAATTTAGCATGGCCAATTCACGTGACCTGCACATCTTTGGATGTGGGAGGAAAACAGAGCACGCGGAGGAAACCCACGCAGACACAGGGAGAATGTGCAAACTTTACACAGACAGTCACCAGGGGCTGGAATTAAACCTGAGACCCTAGTGCTGTGAGGCAGCAGTGCTTATCACTGAGCCACCATGCCACCCCAAAGCTGTTATGATCCCACAGTTATAGAGATGTAGAGCACCGACATAGACCCTTCGGACCAACTCATCCATGACAACCAGATATCCTGACCTAATCTATTCTCATTTGCCAGCACTTGGCCCATATTCCTGTAAACGTTTCCTAATCATATCATATATCTATTTAGATGCCTTTCACATGTTTTGACTGTACCAGCCTCCACCACTTCCTCTGGCAGCTCATTCCATCCACTGCATGAAAGAGTTGTCCTTTGAAATTTTTCCCTGTTGACCCTAAAGCAATGCCCTCTACTTCTGGACACCACTACTCCAGGGGAAACACCTTGTCCATTTATCCTGTCCATGCCCCTCATGACTTTATAAACCTCCATAACACCTCTGCTCAAAATGGCACTCTAGGGAAAACGGCCCTAGCTTTTTATTCCTCACCCTGCAGCTCAAATCCTCCAACCGCAGCAACATCCTTGTAAATCTTTAGTGAAACCTTTCAAGTTTTACAGCACCCTTCTGATAGAGGACAAGCCAGAATTGCACACAATATTCCAAAAGTGGCCTAACGAATGACCTGTACTACAACATGACCTTCCACATCCTATACTCAACGCTCGAACCAATAAAGGAAAATATACTGAACACCTTGTTCACCATCCTATCTGCAACTTGACTTGCAAGAAACTATGAACCTGCAATCCAAGGTCTCTTTGGTCTGCAAGACTCTCCAGAGCCTTGCCATTCAGTGTATAAGTCCTGCCCTGATTTGCTTTTCCAAAATGCAGCACCTCACATTTATCTAAATTATACCCCATCTGATCAATATCTCATTGTAATCTGAGGTAACCTTCTTCGTTGTCCAAAATCCCTCCAATTTTGTATGACCTGCAAACTCATTTACGATACCAAACAACTTAACTGAATGATGAAACAAATCCAGAAATAAACATCCATTTCTCTGAGTTTGAATGTGCTCTGTGTAAATCCTGCCCAATGACTCTGTACCAGAGAAAGGCTGCACATGCGCCTGGCTGCACCTTGCCCCCTACAAAGCTGGCGGCTCCGCACGTGTCCAGTGAATCGTTTCCCCGAATAAAGATGGCGGCGCTCTCTCTCCGCGCTGAGACAATTCCCCGCTGACTGCAAGCACGAGACTGGGACGTTAAAATTTGTGTTTTCCGACGTGCACATTTTGTTTGCACAAACTCTCCGCTCATACAGTTTTTCTCCCGTTTCCCTCTTTATTCCTTACCTTACCTATCCTTTTGCTCCATAACTTCCCGAGCATTCATTACAGCGACTCTGCGCCGCGCGCCAGCGTGATCACGTGGTTTAGTCTAGTTCCGCCCCTGATTCACTTTGATTGGTTGGAGGACCAACAGCCCGCTCGGTCCTCCAGCCTCTGGTGACTGTGTGGAGTTTGCACGTTCTCCCCGTGTCTGCGTGGGTTTCCTCCGGGTGCTCCGTTTTCCTCCCACAGTCCAAAGATGTGCGGGTCAGGTGAATTTCTTTATTCATGGAGGGAATTGCCTTCCTCCTCATGACTGTATAGCTGTGATTGATGAATCCATGCCATCTGAATCAGTACATAAACACCCCATTTTCACAACATCTGAGATCTTTAGCACATTGTATTACACTCTTCTTTGGAGACAAAAAACATGAAATGGAGCCTCAAGGAATCGGAGCAGGAGGAGGGCATTCATCCCTTTCAGCTTGTTCCCCCATTCTATCAGATCATGGCTGGGCCAACCCAGACCTCAACACCTCTTTTATGCTTGATCCGCATAGCCCTCAACTGCTCAATATTTCAAAAATCTATCTCCCCTCTCTTAAAATAATTTGAGATAGAATCACAGATTCCCTACTGTGTGGAAACAGGCCCTTTAGCCCAACAAGCCACACTGACCTTCCGAAGAATAACCCAACCATTCCCCTCCCACATTTAACTTTCACAAAAATTTGGGCTAGAAAATTCTAGCCATTCACTGAGAGAAAAAAATTCTTTACTTTTTCTAAGATGAATGTTCCCTTGTTTGAGACTTCACTGGTGCTAGAAGATCTAGTCAACATGCACCCTGTCAAGCTCCACAGAATCTTGTTTGCATAAGATCACCCCTGCTTATCTATTCTTGATAGGTCAACCCTTTCATGCTCGAAGCAGCTAATTGAATGGTCTCTGATGCTGGTTTATCCTTTATTAAATATGGGAGCTAACATTGTATACAGCACTGCAAGTGAGGGCTCAGCAACAGCCAGTGTGGTTAACCAATCCTCAATCCATGCTAATACATTACCCCGATACCATGAGCTTCTAAATTGTGCAATTACCTTTTACGTAGCACCTTATCATTTGCATTTTTAAAATCCAAATACAGAACATCATTGAATTGCCTTTTATCAACTCTTCTTGTTATCTCCTCAATGAACTGTCGCAAATTTGTCAAATATAGTTTCTCTTTCACAAAACCCAGTCTACCATGTTTAATGATAAGCTTTTCTAAATGTCCTGCCATTTCTTACTTTAATATTCGACTCTGTAGATTCTTTCAGTAGATTTGCTAAGTATGATTCCCCTCTCTTAAATCCATGCGGACTCTGTCCAATCCTGTCACTGTTCAGTAAGAAACTTGACTGTATTCCAATGTAGTTAGTAAATGTATCTATTTATTTTTAAAAATTGATTACTTATAAATGCTGGACCCATGCAATATCAATGAATTTGTGACTCTAAATTTGGCTTTTAATTTTTTTTCTGTTAATTCCTTTTCGTACTGTGTTGTGCAGACAGCACTGAGTGAGCACTCTTAGTTGTGAGTAACTTTAAAAATAATATATTTTAAAAATGACATCCCAAAATGCTGCCTCATTATTGGGCAAGGAGGATTTTGCATTCAATAGTTTGCAGATAAAATTGAACAGCTTTTTGCTGCAATTTGGCCAGACTGCAGGTTACTTTGGAGTGCCTCACCTTTAGAGTGTTCCCAGATATCGCGCAGCTGCAGTATTTTGGTTTGCACTCAGCTGTATGTTGTTCTCACTTGTTCCTTTGTGAAAGATTACAAAATTAACTTGGATGAATGAAGTTATGATTTCTTTAACCAATGTTGGGAGAAAAGAAAATGTCAGTATTTCAAGTGCTGATAAAGTAAAATAAACTGATAATCAGTAGAAAGGGTTTAAAATGGATATGGGACAAATGCTGGCAAATGGGACTAGATTAATTTTGGATATCCGGTCAGCATGGGCAAGTTGGACTGAAGGGTCTGATTTATGTATTGTACAACTGTGACTTCTTTCTCTCAATTATTCAAGAAGTTGAATACTTCGAGGAGGAAAAGGAGAATTTATGCAGAGAATGCACTTGAAATGATGATTGAGGTATATCAAACTCACATTATTTCATGACCTTTTCCTCTGGGTTCTTCAATGAACAAACTTGTTTTGTTCTCTGAATAACTATGTATCGTGTGATTTATTTTGCACAAAATATTTCGTTATGATCTGGTGAACTATTAAGAAGTGTTCATGTTGAAAATTTAGGCAGCTTGATTGTTAAGCAAGAAAAGGTTAGTGTTTTACTCCCACTGAATCATTGCTCTATAAAAGGTAACAAGCTTTTTAATCTTCTGGCACTGAATATATGGAAGTCAGTTCTGAAGGAAAACATCCTCGTCGGTAATGTTCCCACATATGTGGAGTAATTGCTTCTAGTCACTCTTCAGGCTATAGAGGCTAAGAAAGAAATGAGTTGGCCAAAGTTAGCAACATCATTTGGATGGACTATGCTCATTGGGGAAACTTGCAGGATCTGGAGAAGGAACACGTGTTTCAGAGTGTATGCAATAAACCTGAACATTGTTATTTTTTCCACAGAGCTTGGGACCCGACTGGAGCAGCAATGAAGCTCGTATTGTTTTTTAAATTTCCGAGCTTGCCAAATTATTGTTGGTAAATGCAGGTGACTTTATCAAAGCACATTTCACACTCCCCAGCTAGGAATTTGGTCCCAATTCTGTCAGTCCATCCATTCCCATGGATAACAGGTATTTTAAATGTGAGCACTCCATTTAACTATTTGAATTGAGTACTTCAGTGGTTAAGTCCTCTTGGATTCTTAATTTCAAATTACTCAGTGATTTTTGTCCCCCCTGAATTTGCCAAGCACTGGGCAGTTCTGGAATATTCCAAACATTTACAATAGATGCATTCACACTATTGAAGACAACCTGGCAGATTTGAATACCATTCAACTAGTCAACAACAATACATAAATAACTTTATGAATTGCTTACTGTACACCAACAACACAAGCTGAATACTATTGAAACTACAGATCGTCTCCCAAGGATTCCCAAATCTAAACAGTGCATCCCAGGTATGCTCACTCTCACCATCGGGGAGCAGTCTCCCAAAGTGCTGTCAGAATTTAGAAAGCGCAAACACTGCCCTCCAAAGCTAAATCTGCTGTCACAGGCTTCACTCTTATTGCATACAGTGACTTTTATTGTCCAGTTCTTGAATGTGACATGATTTTACAAACAATTTATAGACTTCTTTAAATCCTGAAGAAATGTGATGTCACCCTTTTTTAGAAGTGAATGGAACATGTGATGTTTGTTTGACCTTTGGCTCTATGTATCAGACCGAACTGAACTTTTAGCAAGATGTGGGATCTTTCACACAAACCTGGTTTAAAAAAGCAAAGATTATGCTTTGAGATTTAAATGTTCAATCAGGTTTGATCAAAAAGCCTTCCAAAAATTGAGAGTTTGATTTCAGCTCCTTTAAATAGACATGTTCTCGGCCTTCAATTTTGTGACATGTGATCATTCTTTGGTAAAGCTGGCTGTGTACAACACTGCAGGATGTTGTGCTGAAGTGCCCCATTGGGTGGATGAGCTTTATTACTGGTGTAACTTGGCTAATTTTGAGATGGAATGTTACTTTGAGGTAAATCTTGTTTTTAAACTGAGGCGTGCTTGTGTAACTCAAGTGTGGGCACTATGCTCATGTTCGCAATGAACCTTTCACCTTTGGAGATTATTTACAAAACAGATAGGAAAAATACTAAAGTTCAATATAGAAAGCACAGTGCTGGAGAACCGCAGGTCCAGCAGCATCTCTGAGGGGAATCAAACATTGTAAGTTCAAAGTCTCATGATCTTTTGTCCATTCAGACGAAGAGTCAGTGAACTTGAAATGTAACATTTTTTCTCTTCCCCGATGCCCTCAGAACAGCTGAGTTTCTCCAGCACTTTGTTTCTGGGGTTTAGATCTCCAGCACCTGCAGTTTATTGTTTTATTGTAGATTCTATGATTTGACTTGGGGAGCGAGAGGCAGCAACTGTGATCAACTGGGATAAAACTCCCCAACCATGGGAAAAAAATAGTTCTTTATACTTTGCAAAACACGACTGTAAATAAGAAATGCAATGAAGCTAAATGCAAGGTGGCATACCACCTGCCTTGTCTCAAACTTGCTACTCATCTTTGAGGACTAATCTGTCAGAATTGTGTTTGCTCGCTTCCTTTGAGATCACAGTCCACAAGTGTCCCAGTTCCAGTTCCTGGGCTGGGCCCGGTTACCACATTGCAGTGGGGTGGGGAGCTTGTGTCAGCCTGAAGTTTTTGTTAAGAGCAACATTGCAGGTTGGAGTTGACGGTTTTGACTAATATTGCATCATCAAACTTGGAGGAATTCCTTCCGAATGTATTGATTAACTGGACTGAACCTGTTTAGATGCAGTCCTGTTAGTAGTGCTGTCATATACTAAATTAAGAATCACACAACACCAGATTATAGTCCATCAGGTTTAATGGGAAGCACACTAGCTATCGGAGCACTGCTCCTTCATCAGGTGATTGTGGAGGGCACAATACTAAGACACAGAATTTAGAGCAAAAATTTACACTGTGGTGTAACTGAAATTATACATTGAAAAATACCTTGATTGTCTGTTGAGTCTTTTATCTGTTCGAATACCATGATAGTTTCACTTCTTTTATGTGTAAATCACAAAACCTGTTTGTAAAAGTTGCATTCCTGACAGTGGCCCACCCAATCACTCATTGTATTAATCACTGCACAGTCTCAACAAAGGAATGAAACTGGATGGACCACATTATCTGAACCAATGCGCTGGAAAGTATAACCACAAAATCAGCCCTCTTGACACTGCAACTTCTGCTTTACTGTGGACCAACAACAGCAGCAGAACTGAACTCCAGCCCAATCTGAAATCTTATGACCTGGTATATCCCCCACTCAACCATTAACATCAAACCAGGGGATCAACCCTAAATTCAAAGGAGAGTTCCAGAGGGCATGCCAGGAGCAATACCAGGCATACCTAAAAATGTGGTGCCAACCTGGTGAAGCTACCCAACCTGCATGCCAAACAGCACAAGCAACACTAAATAGAACTATGTGATCCAACAACCAATGGATCAGATCTGAGCTCTGCAGTTCTGCCATACCTAGTCAGGAATGGTGATGGACAATTAAACAACTCACTGCAGGAAGAATCACAGATATCCCCAACCTTACTGATGGAGGGGTCTCACACATTCAAGCAACAGAAAAGACAACAGCATTTGCAGCAATCTTCAGCCAGCAGTGCCAAGTGGATGAGCCTTCTGCATTGGTCTCTGACATCACAGATGTGAATCGAATTGGTTGAAAACTTATTTCAAATCAGATCAAGAAATGGAGAAGTAGTGTATCGGCCCTGCCAACATCGTGGCAATAATACTGATGGCTGTGCTCCAGAACTTGTTGCTCACTAAGACAAGTACTGCTCCATCACTGGCACCTACTGACATTGTGGAACATTTCCCAGGGATGTTCAACACAAAAACACCGGACAGAGCTATGTCAGCCAATTTCGTTCCATCAGTCGACACTCGCTCAGCAGTGAAGTGATGGAAGGTGTCATCAACAGTGCTGTCACGCAGCTGCTCAGCAATAACCTTCTGTGACACCAGGGCCACTCAGTTGCTGATCTTATTACAGACTTGATTCACAAACTGACAAACAGATGAATTCCGGAGGGGAGGCGAGGGCGGTAGCCCAGTCCCACTCCAAGACCACGATTTTGACTTCAGTGATATCACCTGACCTCACCGCAGTCTCAGCTCACTTACTGAAACTCTCATTCATTTATTTTGTTAACTCTAGATTTCATTATGTAAACCCACTCCTGGCCAGCATCCCACATTCACCCTCCCTATAATCTCCAGAATATTGAAAACTCTACCGCCCAAGTGTTCACTTGTACCAGAACTTGCTGATCCATCAAAAGGCTCCCAATTATAAGCAACAACAATTTACTTTCACACCCTTGATTTAATTCCTGGCTGTAATCATTCCTATCTCCATGCACCAGATATCCTTTCACATCTCAATAATTCATTTTAGTTTAGACTCCCAATGATGTGTTTATTTTTGAGTTCAGCTGGGTGACTGTTTCTATAGATTCCAAGGCAATACGGTCTGGAATTCCTACCCTCTAAGATCTGCTTTCTTCCTTTAAGTCATTTCTGAAAAATTGCTTATTTCGCAAAGGTTTTGGTCACCGGACAAAATATTCTCCAGCTGTGGCCTGATGTCAAAGGTTCCCAATATTTTTGTGAAATTAAAAACGTGTTGATTTGTACAGATATATTCTACTCTTCACTATCGCTGAGTGAATAACCTGTAATGTCTTCTACCCAACCACGTTGTGGGAGCACCTTCACCACACCAACTGCAGCAGTACAAGGAAGTCAAACATCACCTTCTCAACAGGCAACAGGGCTTTGGCCTTGATCACTGGTATCTGTGGAAGGAGAAATACACATCATGTTTCCGGGAGTGCAATATGAATTATAGGGAATGAAAATGGTGCAGAATTTGATCGTCAGAAATGGAAGGAAAGTCCACTCACTTATTGGTAAAAAAGAACTCTTGACTGTCAAAGATATTGTAGAAAAGAAAAACCTGATAACTAAGCATATGATCAGGAGCCGGGCAGCAGTGGACAATTCATTTACAAAAAGTTCTGTGAACGTAATAGTAAAATACTACACAGAGCAAAAATACACACGAGACACTGAGGAAGCTAGATAGTGAACAAGTGGACATCAAGGAGCTCAGAGATGAATCCGAGCTGTGTTCACTTTTCTGATCCCACAGTCAGAGATGTCTAGCACCGAAACAGACTCTTCAGTCCAACCTGTCTATGCCAACCAGATATTCGAACCTAATCTATTCCCATTTGCCAGCACTTGGCCGACATCCCTCTGAACCCTTCCTATTCAAATGCCTTTGAAATGTTACAATCTTTGTTGCCCTTTAGGCTCCTGTTGAATTTTCCCCTCACACCCTAAACCTATATCCTCTAGTTCTGGGCTCCACCACCGCAGGGTAAACACCTTGTCTTTATACGCTATCCATGTCCCTCATGATTTAAGAAACCTCCTTAACATCACACCGCTGCTTATGACAATCCAAGGAAAATGGCCAGAGCCTATTATGCCTCTCCCTGCAACTCAAATCCTCCAACCCTGGTAACATCCTTGAAAAATAATTCTCAAACCTTTCAAGTTTATGTGCCTCCTTCCCCAGAATTGCACACAATATTCCAAAAGTGGCCTAACCAATGCCCCGTCCAGCTCCTTTACTCAATGCTCTGACCAATAAAGGGAAGCATACCAAATGCCTTCTTCACTATCCTATCTACCTGTGACTCTACTTTCAAGGAACTGTGAACCTGCATTCCAAGGTCTCTTTGTTCCGCAAGACTCTCCAAGACCTTACAATTCAGTGTGTGAGTCTTGCTCTGAAATGCAGCACCTCACATTTATCTAAATTAAACCCTGTCTGCCACTCCCCAGCCCATTGGCCCATCTGATCAATATCCCACTGTATTCTGAGATAACCTTTGTCACTGTCCACAATATCAACAATTTTGGTGTCACCTACAAACTTACTAAATGTACTGCCTCTATTCACATCCAAATCATTTAAATGATTAGATTACTTAGTGTGGAAACAGGCCCTTCGGCCCAACAAGTCCACACCGACCCGCCGAAGCGCAACCCACCCATACCCCTACATTTACCCCTTACCTAACACTACGGGCAATTTAGCATGGCCAATTCACCTGACCCGCACATCTTTGGACTGTGGGAGGAAACCGGAGCACCCGGAGGAAACCCACGCAGACACGGGGAGAATGTGCAAACTCCACACAGTGCTAAGCACTGTGCCAACGTGCCGCCCACAATGCATGACAAAACAAATCCAGAGAAAAACAAAAATCCATTTCCCTGGGTGTGAATGTGCTCTGTATAAATCCTGCCCTATGACTCTCTATCAGGGAGAGCTGCACATACACCCCTCTGAACTTTGACCCCTACAAAGATGGCGGCCGCACGTGTCCAGTGAATCATTGCCCCGAATAAAGATGGCGGCACTGACTCGGACCGATCACTCGAAGAGGCTTTTCCCGTTTACTACAAAAACGAGATTAAGTTTCAAATTTGTGTTTTTTGATGTGCACCAAATGTTTGTAAAACCTCTCAGCTCAGACCAACACCATTTCCCTCCCGCTTTCTGCTGCTTATTTCTTTCCTTACCGACAGCTCTCCGCCCGCACATCCCACACCGACCGCGAGGGTGATCACGTGGTATAGTCTAGTTCCACCCCTCGTTCATTCCGATTGGTCGGAGGACCAACTGCCCGGCCAGGTCCTCCAGCTCTGTCCCTGCCTTTCCATTGGTCCGCCGCTGACATCAATCCCCGGGGCCCATTTTTGTCTGGTGCATGCGCACTGCTTTGAGGCTTTTGCTGTTCTTAAGTTACAAGAGTGAGGGACAAAAGCTAAAAATGACACGACATCATCTCAAAACCACCTGATGAAGAAACAACAAAGCTAGTGCTTCCAAATAAATCTGTTGACCATTATGCTGGTGTTCTGTGAATTTTACTTCTGTCCATCCCAATCCAACACCAACACCTCCAAGTCACGAGTGAGGGAGGAAATGTATAACATAAGAACTAGGTACAGGAGAAGACCATCCTGCCCTTCGAGCCTGCACTACCAATCAATAACATGATGGATGATCATTTCTTGGATGCAGAAATGTTTACCCACATTCTCACCGTGCCCCTTAATTAATTATTTCTTTTATTAAAATCTAACTTAGTTTAAAAGCGTTTACTGAACTAGCATCAACTACTTCCCTGGGCAATGAATTCCATAGAGGTCAAGAAGTTCCTTCTCAATTCAGTCTTAATTTTGCTGCCTCTAGTCTTGTGGTGATGCCCTCTTGTCCTAACAACTCGATACTTCCATTTTATCCATTCCATTCATTATTTTATATGTTTCAATTCTTCTGAATTCCAATTAATATAATCCCAATCTACTCAGTCTCTCTTAAGCCAACCCCCTCAACTCTGGAGTCAACCTAGTTAACCTCCTCTGCACCTCTCGTGCCAGTACATCCTTTCTCAAGCAAGGAGACAAAAACTACATGGAGTACTCCAGGTGTGGCCTCACCAGCATCCAAATACAGCTGGAACATAACCTCTGCTTTTAACACAACCCCTTTAGCAATGGAGGACAAAATTTCATTTGCTTTCTGAATTGATTGTTGTACCTGGTGACCAACCTTCATGCAGAAGGATACCCAGGTGCCTCTGTATAGCAAATGATGCAACTTTTTAACATTCAAGTTTTGTTTAATGTTACTCCAACCAAAAAGTATAACATAATGTTTACAAACATTCTATTTCATTTGACAGACCGTTATCCACTCACTCAATGTATCTATGTTCCTCTGCAAATTTTCATAGTCCTCCGCACACTTTGTTCCGCTAACCATCTTAGTGTCACATGCAAACTTTGACACCCTACATGTGGTCCCCAACTCCAAATCATCTGTATCAATTGTAAATAATTGCAGTCCCAACACCGATCCCTGAGGCACACTACTTGTCAATGATTGCCAGCCACAATAATACTCATTTATCCCCACACTTTGCTTCCTATTAGTCAAGCAATCTTCTATCCATGTTAATACTTTTCCCCTAATGCCATGCACCCTTATATTATGCAACAGCCTCTTGCGCAGCAGCTTGTTGATGGATTTTTGGAAAACCAAGTATGCTGCATCTACTGGTTCCCCGTTGTCCACCTTTCTCGAAATGTCTTCATAGAATTCCAAAAGATTTGTCAAGCATAACCTGCCCTTCATGAACCCATGCTCTTTCTGTCCAATGGGACAATTTCTATCGAGATTCCCTGCTATTTCTTCCTTGATAATAGATCCAAGCATCTTTCCCACTACAGAGAATAAACCAACTGGTATATAATTCCCCACTTTTTGTCCATCTCCTTTTTAAAACAGTGGTATCACTTTTGCTGTTTTCCAATCTGCTGGGACTGCCACAGAGTCCAATGAATTTAGGAAAATTACTGCCAGAGCATTTGCTGTTTCTCCTGACATCTCTTTTAGTACCCTAGGATGAATTCCATCAAGGTCAGGAGACTTTTCTATCATTAGCTCAATTACCTCCAAACTGTCTAAAACTAGCTGTTCCGTAATAATGAGTTTCCAACTCCTCACCTAGCATTGTCTCTTTGCTAGTTACTGGAAAGATATTAGTATCCTCCACTGTGATATTCCATATCTAAATGCTTCTTCTCATTTTCCAAAGGACCAACATTTACTTTAGCCATTCTTTTCTCATATAATATATATAGATATAGACTTTTGCTATCTGTCTTTACAGTCTGTGCTAGTTTACTTTTCTCACGTTCTATCTTACTTTTCTTCATAGCTCTTTTGTGGCTTTCAGTTGATCTTTTAAAGGTTTTCCAAGTTCTAGTTTCATGCTGTTTTTTGGCCACTTTGCATGCCTTATCTTTCAATTTGATCACTTTCCTTAGATACCCATCGCTGAGTGTGCCTTTTCTTACAGTCCTTCCTTCTCACTGGAATATATCTTTGCTGAGCATTTTGTAAAATGTCTTTGAAAATCTTCCAATGCTCATCAACTTCCCACCATAAAGTTTTTGTTTCCAGTCTACTTCAGCCAGATTCTCTCTCATTCTGTTATAGTTCCCCGTGTTCAAGCACAAGACTCAGTTATTAGATTTTATCTTCACTCTCTCCATATGTATTGTAATTTAACCATACAGTGATCACTTCTTCCAAGAGGATTCCTAACTCTGAGGTCATTAATTATTCCAGTCTCTTTGCACAGGGGCCAGATCTTGGATAGCTTGCTCCCTTGTCAGTTCCATTTCATACTGGTTAAAAAATACAATCATGAATACGCGTAATGAACTCCTCAAGACTGCTCTGACTGTGCTGGTTTGACCAATCTACATGTAGATTAAAATCACCCATGATAATAGCCGTACGATTATTATAGGCATTAGTTATTTCTTTGTTTATTGCCCATCCCAATGTGATGTAATTATTTGGTGGCCTACACACTACACCTATCAGTGAATTTCTTGTTAGAATTTTGAATATATCATTCCTGTTTCTCCTAATGTGTGGCAATAACAACAACTACTTACATTGTATGGAACTTTCACAATGGCAAATCTCCTCAGGTGCTTTATGAATGATCAAAACATTGATTAAAGAGAATGATTTTAAAATACATCTTAAAAGGAGGATAGAGAAGGTTAGGGACGCTCTTCCACAGACTTCTGCCCTTGACAGCTCCAATTGTGGAGGATGCAGGTGGGTTGGGTTGGAAAGGGAATGTGCAAAGGGGAAATGGAGGAGCGCAGGCAGTGCATAAAGTCTTAACGACAGAGGAAGTTCCAAACTCAGTCAATCATAGAGAGTATGTCTGTCTCATGGAGTTTGAAGCACTGCAACAGGTCCATGCATGTCATGACTACACTGTTACAAGAGATTTCTGCTGTCTTAAACAGAGTGACGGATCTTGTATTATGGGCTTTCGAAATGATACTGATCTCTACAAGACATGGACAAGGGCAATAATAAGATGCTGCAACAGGAGGGGAACAAGTAACTCCATACAAAACCCTACTCCTCCTCACCTATTTTCAACTTCAAAACCGAGGGATTATCCCACCACAACACTTTGCCCCACAATCGTGATATCTGGCTGTGCACAAGGAGGAGTGGCACAGACTGCACTGGGACCCTGAAACACTTGGTATAGATTAAAATCATCTGAGTATTGAGAGCCCCACCACATTGTATGCATTTTCGATTGTTTTTACTCTGTTCCTGACTTCCCTTGTTTTTCCTCATGAACTTGTTCAAAGTTGTTTTTATACACACCTGCACAAGCTGTGAATTGAACCCAGGCCTCTCGGTCCAAGTGTCGGGATATTTTCACCGCATCATAAGGCATCAACTCCAACTCCCCTTGTCCCTGAATATTTCTGGTGCTTAGCTGCTGAGTCGCGCCTGAATCAACTCTGCAATTGGGAGGAAGGGGCGGACCTGGAGGACCGAGCAGCGTCTGGTCCTCCAACTAGGGTGAGTGAGGAGCGGGGCCAAAGCATTCTCGGGAGTGAATGCTTCAGGATTGGTCAGAAAGCAAACTGTTTTGCAGGATTGATCATTCTCACGACATAGTGGAGCATTGGACTTCTCTCATAAAACAATGTGAGATTTTTAGAAATAGTCAAAATGTAAATCTGACAAAGTACATATTTCCAATCGATTTACACAACTCGAGAAACAAACTTATTTTCAAACTCCCGGAACGATTGGTAATTTACATACCTGGCCGGTATGGTTTAATTGGACCGAACAATCTATTTACATGCTAGACATATCTATTACTGTAACTCGACAGAGTAATTGTTAATGTCTAATATTTCTCCCGTGATTCTGTGAGTTATGAATATTCTCTATAAACTCACTGATGATCTCAGATGCACGCGCAGTTTGGTTTCTATGAAGCGCATGCGCAGTGTCACAATAACCAGGACACGGCGAGACATGGAGCAGCTTTCTCCGAGTGTGGCTACGATCGGCTTCAGAGAGCGGACTGGGGGAGCCTCATTGGGAGAAAGAAGCGGAGAGAATTCACAAGACGCGGACATAGGTGAAAACAATCCGAATACGCTCCCTCCAGGCCCGGATAAGGAGATGGTGGTCTCTGTCGGGAAAGCGGCCCAGGGTCAGGGCCGCCATTTATTTGAGGGAAGAGGGAACGCGGGCCTCGGAGCCGCCATCTTGAGAAGGTCAATGTGCAGGAGGGCGGGGCTATCGGGGTCTCGGACAATCGGAGGAAGGACCTACCTTAGATTACTTCACTAAAGACATGAATGATCCAGGTAGATTTTTCTTAACATCAGCAATTGTTTAACACTCACTTATAGGTTTTTAATTACATATTTTTTGAAGCATTTAATTCACATTCAATCATTTGCAATGATGGGATTTGAACCTGTGTTCAGAGCACATTTGCTGAGTTTCTGGATAAATTGTCTCACATAATGCCACTAGGCTATCATTCACCTGCTCATAGGTTGTGCATCCCAATGCAATATGAATCAAAACCCTTTCTTCCTGCACAATTGTTTGATCTTGCACTCTGGTGATATCACTCAGTAACTCCATGTGGTATCCCTCACTGTGTGGGTCTAATTGTTGCCTCTGACAGTGTCCCTCGCTCTTGCAGCTACTCCAGATCCTGAGCAAACAGAATTCTCCACTCCAGAGAGACGATGGAGACTGGGATGTTCCAAATTTCTGTGGGACTCAGTGCCATTTGACATATGTAGCCCTCAGTGCATCAGTCTAATTTCCCATTCTGTCTATCTGTCTGTAGGTACTCAGGAAGGTCCTGACCTAATAGAATTCCCAGCTGCTGGGTGTCTCATTCATCACCTCATTGAAGATGGTTTGTCAGCCAGAGAGACAAAGGGCAGGGAGATCGGAGCCTTCAATATATCCTGCAGTGGGTAAGATCACTCACAGTGCACAGAGCAGAGAGCAATGAGAGGGCTCCAAACATCAGCTAACAGGACATGACATAGCTATAGTGCTGGAGGGGGAGTTCAGTACAGACACACCCCAGGTTCAGTCACTGCCTTTGCTGTAGGTTTGTTGTACAAAGGCAACATCGGGAGTGTCACAGTTATTAAGCAGCCTGTGCTGTCTTAGTGAGCATCAGTACAACAGAGGGGAAAGCAGACCTCCCACGAGAGGGTGGGAATGCCATCTAAGAATGTTCTGTTCTGTGTTCCCTCTCCCAAACTGTATCTATGACTTGTTTTGTGGATCAGTGTCTTCAATCATTCTAACGCTAAAAACAGTTCCTATCTCTTTACTTTCCTCCCCTCTCACCAAATTCTTAACATGTTTGAACCCTGCTCCAGTCCAGAATACCATCCATAGCTCTCCTAACTTACTTCAGTCTCGACAACATGCCTTGTCACGATAGTCCACTCCCCCAATAGCCCAAGACTTAGGGTCTGTTTCTGTGCTGCATGACTCTCTGGCCGAACTCATCAACGCTGACCAGGTTTCCTGTACTGAATGAGCTGCATTTCCCTGCGTTTGGCCCATGGCCCTTCAAACCTTCTCCTCTCCATGTTCCTGCCCAAATGACTTTTCCATGTTGTAATTGTTCTTTAATCCAATGTGCCCCTGGCAGTCCGTTCCGTATATGAACCGTCCTCTGTGGAAAATGATACCCCTCAGATCTCTCTTTAGGTCCTTGCTCTGGATCACTCTTCAGGCCTTGTCCATCCTGCTGTGGGACGCAACCCCTCCCTGGTGCAGACTACCCTCGGGCCTGACCCATCCTGCTGTGGGAAATAATCTCGCTCCAGTACTGACTCATTCGGGCTTTAATCATCCTGAAGTGGGACACAACCCCTCCCCGGTACAGACTGCCGTTAGGCCTTAACCATTCTGCAGTAGGTCCACAATCCCTTACCGTTACAAATGCCCCTCGGGTCTTACCCATCTTGCTGTTGACACATCCCGTCCCTGGTACAGACTCCCCTCGGGCCTGACCCATCCTGCTGTGGGACACAGCCCCTCTCTTGTACAGACTCCCCTAAGGCCTTACCCATCCTACTGTGGGACACATCCCCTCCCCGGTACAGCCTCACCTCGGGCCTTATCCATCCTACTGTGGGACACATCCCCTCCCCAGTACAGACTCCCCTCGGGCCTTACACATCCTGCTATGGGAAACATCCCTTCCCCGGTACAGACTCACCTTGGGCCTTATCCATCCTGCTGTGGGACACAATCCTTCCCCGGTACAGACTCCCCTGTGGTCTTACCCCTCCTGTTTTGGGACACAACCCCTAGCCGGTACAGAATCCCCACGGGCCTTACCCATCTTGCTGTGGAACTGAACTTATTCCTGGTACCGTCTCCCCTTGAGCCTTACCCATCCTGCTGTGGGACACAACCCCTACCCGGTACAGAATCACCTCGGGCCTTACCCATCCTCCGGTGTGACTGAACTCCTCTCCGATACATTCTACCCTTCAGCCTTACCCATCCTGCTGTGGAACACAACCCCTACCCGATACAGACGACCCTCAGGCCTCACCCATCCTGCCGTGGGACACAATCCCACTCCTGCGCAGACTCTCGATGGGTCTGACCCATCCTGCTGTGGGACACAACCCCTCCCCGGTACAGATACCCCCCAGCCCTTACCCACCCTGCTGTGGGACACCACCCCTTCCTGGTACAGGCTCCCCTTAGGCCTTACCCACCCTGCTCTGTGAAGCAGACCCTTCCCGGTACAGAAGACCTTTGGGACTTACCCATCCTGCTGAGGGACACAACCAATCGGGTACAGAGTCCCCTTGGGCCTTACTCATTCTGTTGTGGGACACATCGCCACTCCTGTACAGACTCCCCTTGGGCCTTATCCATTCTGCTCTGGGACACAACCCCACTCCTATACAGACTCCCCTGGGGTCTTACCCCTCCTGCTGTGGGACACAACCCCTACCCAGTACAGACTACCCTCAGGCCTCACACGTCCTGCTGAGTGACAATACCCCATTTGGGTACAGACTCACCTTGGGCCTTACCCATCCTGCTGTGGGACACAATCCGTTCCTGGTATAGACTCCTCTCGGGCAGTACCCATTCTGCTGTATGGTACAGAGTCCCCTCGGGCCTTACCCATCTATCTGTGGGACACATCCCCTCCCTGATGCAGTCTTCTCTCCAGCCTTACACATTCTGACATGGGACACAACCCCTCCCGGATACAGACCCACGTCATGCCTTACCCATCCTGCTATTGGACACAACCCCTCCATGGTGCAGACACCCCTCGGGCCTGACCCATCCTGCTGTAGGAGATAATCCCGCTCCAGTACTGACTCTTTCGGGCCTTATCCACCCTGCTGTGGGACACAACCCCTTCCCGGTACAGAAGACCTTTGGGTCTTACCCATCCTGCTGAGGGACACAACCACACGGGTACAGAGTCCCCTCGAGCCTTCCCCATCCTGCTGTGTGACACAACCCCTCCCCGTTGCAGACTCACCTCCGACCTTACTCATTCTGCTGTGGGACACAGCCCCACGCCTGTACAGACTCCCCGAGGGCCTTACCCATCTTGCTGTGGGACCGAACTCCTCCCTGGTACCGTCTCCCCTTGAGCCTTACCCATTCTGCTGTGGGACACGTCCCCTCTCTGGTACAGACTCACCTCAGGCCTTACCCATCCTGCTGTGGGACACATCAGCTCCACGGTACAGAAACCCCTCGGGCCTTACCCATCCTGCTGTGGGACACAACCCCCACCTGGTACAGAAACCCCTCGGGCCTTACCCATCTTGCTGTGGGACTGAACTCCTCCCTGGTACCGTCTCCCCTTGAGCCTTACCCATCCTGCTGTGGGACACGTCCCCTCCCCGTTACAGACTACCCTCAGGCCTCACCCATCCTGCTGTGGGACACGTCCCCTCCCCGTTACAGACTACCCTCAGGCCTCACCCATCCTGCTGTGGGACACGTCCCCTCCCCGTTACAGACTACCCTCAGGCCTCACACATCCTGCTGAGACACAAAACCCCACTTGGGTACAGACTCTCGGCGGGCCTTACCCATCCTGCTGTGGGACACATCCCTTCCCTGGTACAGTCTGCTCTCCGGTCTTACACATTCTGCCGTGGGACACGACCCCTCCTGGATACAGACTCCTGTCATGCCTCATCCATCCTGCTGTTGGACACAACCCATCCCCAATACAGACACCCCCCAGGCCTTACCCATCCTGCCGTGGGCCAAAATGCCTCCGCAGTACAGGCTCCCCTCAGGTCTTACCCATCCTGCTGTGGGACACAACCCCTGCCCGGTTATGAGTCCCCTCGGGCCTTACCCATCCTGCTGTGGGACACAACCCCTGCCCGGTTATGAGTCCCCTCGGGCCTTACCCATCCTGCTGTGGGACAA
This sequence comes from Hemiscyllium ocellatum, assembly GCF_020745735.1. Lineage (NCBI taxonomy): Eukaryota > Metazoa > Chordata > Chondrichthyes > Orectolobiformes > Hemiscylliidae > Hemiscyllium > Hemiscyllium ocellatum. The sequence continues at coordinate 342,801 of NW_026869096.1, read as the reverse complement.
GTTGACAATTGTATTGAATAGAATCCCTCCAGTGTGGAAACAGACCCTTGGTCCAGCAAGTCCACACCGAGCCACGATACATACCCTGCTCAAAGTAGCTTCAAAATACATAGAAACAGTGATCACCGAATTGGTTAAAAAAAACTCCGCAGTTACATTGGGCAGTTTAAAAGTCTCACTATATTGGCGATATGTTCCTTTTCTTCAAACAGGTAACATTTTTATTAAAGCAGCAGATGCTCATTGTGAGAATGTCTCTGTTAAACTCGAACCTGTTCTGTTCTCTGTGTAACAGGCTGTTGTTGGTGTGTGCGATGGGCTGTCACTAACAGTGTAATTGACCTGGGAGGCCTTGATCAGGTTTCCTTTGTAAATCTAGTGATCAGTGAACTACACACCCGCTCTTCTTAGCAAAAACAAAGAATCATTTCTCAACGAAGAAACGGCACATCACAAAGCTAGTTCATGGATTTCCTGCACACACCACTGACCAGTGTTTATGGTAAGTCTGTTTCCTGAATAATTCTGAACTCGATCTGTAACTCTAAAAGTATCTGGATTGCTTGTCAGTTCGTTGCGAATTCAGCCTCTTTGTTCTGAGCTGTTTTGATGCAGGCGGTGGCTTCATTCTGTCTCTGCCAAGCTTGTTTTCTCCTTCTGCTGTGAATCTGGGAGATTCCTTTCTGCAGATTAGAATATTCAGTGACTGAACATTGAATGACTTTTGACTTTAACAGAGTAATGGCCTTGATTTCAGCTAATTATTCACTTTCCATTTCCTGGTTGTGTTGCATGTTCCAGAAACAGGCTCTGAGCAATGTTTCCATTCACTTGTGTTGGAGTCACTGACAGCCACGTGGTCAGTCAGTTTCAGGCTGATGGATCAGTTTCTCTGTCCTATTAGATGGTGGCCACTTGCTCAGTTTCCGATGGCTCACTTCAGCATCAGTCCATCAGCTGCTGAAACCCTCCATCCAGCATTTGTCCCCTCTCACCGTAACTACTCCAATACAGTCCCAGCTTGTCTCCTACATTCTACCTCCATATCCTCATGATCACCTCAGATTCTACTGTCAGTATCCTTACAGCAAGTCACGTAGGTCATCCACCTCTATTTCACGCTCTCTACATTACATTCAGTCCAAATGTAATTTCAGATTTGAATTCATTGCGTTTAAATACACCCATGATCTTGTCCTGTCCAAACGGCCAGGTTCCATTAGGTAGGTGGGTGTCCACGTGGTTGGGTTGGAGCATCAGCAGGACCCACTGAGGATCGTGCAGAGGACAAGATGGGGTTGGATACGGGATGTTTAAGGAGGGAGAGTTGGTGTATTGTTGGGGATAGCTTCTCAGGGGAGTAGCACAGCGATAGCCAGGTCTATAACACCACAACTCAATGGCCTGAGTTATTGGGAGAGGTTGGATAAGCTGGGACATTTTTCTTCAGAGCATAGGAGACATAAGGGAGATCTTCTAGAAACATATATGATCATGAGAGGCATGGATAGGGTGAATGTATTCAGTCTTTTTCCCAGGGTTGAAGAATCGAGGACTAGAGGGCATCAGTTTCAGGTTAGAGGGGAAAGAATAAAAGGGAACGTTAGCAGCAACTTTTTTACACAGATGCTGATACGCATACGGAATGAGCTGTCAGTGGAAGTGGCTGAGGCAGGAACATTAACAACATTTAAAAAGCATTAGAACAAATACATGGATAGGAAAGGATTAGAAGGATATGGGCGTGGGGTGGGAAATGAGGTTGCCATGGATGGACATTATGGTTGCCAGGGATCAGTCTGGCCCCTAGGGCCTGTCTCAGTGCTGGAGGACTCTGTCTCTATAACTGACTCTGCTGTAGAACAAGGTCGGGCAAAGTCCAAGGGAGCGAAAATGGGAGGAGAGCCACTAGTTGGGGGCAGAGACAGGTGTTACTGTGGCTGCGTCCGAGACTCCAGGATGGGGGGGTTGTTTCCCTGGTGCCTGCGTCAAGGACATCTCTGAGCATTTGCTTGAAATTCTGAATTGGGAGAATGGGAGGCCAGAGGTCATGGTGCACATTGCTACCAACGACACGGGTAGAAAGAGGGATGAGCTCCTGACGAGTAAGCAATGGAAGTAGGGAATGACTGAAAAGCAGGACCTTGAGGGTCATAATCACTGCGTTACCACCAGTCCCATGTGCTTGTGAGACAAGGAATTGAAAGATAGCAGAGATGAATGTATGGCTGAAGAGCTGGTACAGGGGCAAGGTTACAGGATCTTGAATCATTGGAACATCTTCTGGAGCAGGGGTGACCTGAACTCAAGGGGAACTGATATCTTCACAGGGAGGCTCGCTCCTGCTACAAGGGAAGGGATTAACCTAGAATGACAAGGTCCTGGGAACCACTGCAGTAGGGCAGCATGTGTGTGTGTGTGTGTGTGTGTGTGTGTGTGTGTGGGTGTGTGGGGGGGGGGGGGGAGAGGAAGGTCGAAAGATGTAAACGAGTCAATCAGAAAGGAAATACAGAGAAATAAACACCATAGTACGAAAGGGCTGATTGTGCTAATTTCAACACAAGGCGCAACATAGCTAAGGTAGTTAAGCTCAGATCCGATATTGTGGCCATTCCAGAGATTTGGTTTGGAGAAGGACAGGACTGGCTGCTCAATATTCCAGGGTTTCATTGTTTCAGACGAGATGGAGAGGAGGGTAAAAGAGGTGGAGAAGTTGCATCACCAATCGGGGGAATGTTACGCCTGCACTCAGGACATACTGGAGGAGCTCGCCCACTGAGGCAACGTGGATAAGAAGGATGCAGTTACTGGGATTATACTAAAGGACTCTCAATCTGCCAACGATACCTCGAGGTACAAATATCTTGGCAGATTATGGGAAGAGGCAATAACAACAGAGTTCTCAAAGTGACTTTAAATTCCCCACCATTTGCTGGCACTACTTTAGAGCAAGAGGCTGAGACGGTGCAGAGTTTGTTAAGTGTATCCAAGAGGGTTTCTTGAAATAGTAATGTAAAGGAGGAGGAGGGACCATAGTGGACCTTATATTGCTGAATGAGCCTGGCCAGGTGACTGACCTTTCAGTGGAAGACCATTTTGGAAACAGTGATCACAAATTAAGTTTTTTAAGGCAGCTACGAATAAATGGGACGTTTCTAAATTGTGGGATTGCAAATTATGTCAGTATTAGGCAAGAGCTAGGGAGTGTTAATAGGGAGGAGCTGTCATTAGACAATGCCACATTGGGCACGTGGGAGTTAGTTAAAGGCCTGCTGATTAGAGTTCACGACCAGCATGTTCCAGGAGGGAGGAGGGATAAGACTAGCAATGTAAGGGTCCGTTGGATAACGAAGGAGGCTGGGAATTTAGTCAAAAGGGGAAAAAAACAAGCCTATGCAAAGTTTGGGAAGCTAGATTTGGACATGGCATGTGAGGAATGTAGAAAAAAAAACAAAAGCTGGAAGGAACTTGAACAGGGAATGAGCAGAGCAAGGAGGGGCTATGCCCTACGCAAGTAAGGTTCAAGTGAATCCCAATCGTTCTGGAGATAATTACCCACAAGAGGATATGAACATGGATCGTTACTGCGCAGTGCAGGCCTTTTGTCCCTCAATGTTGCACCGACCTGTGAAAAAAATCTGATGCCTATCTAACCTACACCCTTCCAATATTACCCATATGTATGTCCAATGACCATTTAAATGGCCTTTGCGTTGGCGATTCTACTACTGGTGCAGGCAATTATGTCACCTCTCAACCTCCTTCTCTCCAACTAAACCAGCTTCCATTCCCTCAGCCTTTCCTTGGAAGACCTTCCTTTTATACCAGGCCATATCCCAGTAAATCTCCTCTGAACCCTTTCCACAGCTTCCACATCACGAGGAAGAAGGTCGGGCCAGGCAAGACTAAAGGAAGGAACTTGTGTTGAAGTCAGTGGAAGTGGACGAGATCCTACTTAATTACTTTGCATCGGCATTCACCCAGGGAAAGGATATAGAGGATAGTGAGATTTGTGTGGAGCATGCTAATGTACTCAGGCATTTTTGACGTCGAGAAAAAAGCATTGGATTTCGTGAAGAGCATTAAAGTGGATTAATCCCGAGGGCCCGATGGTAGCTACCCCAGGTTATTGAGAAAGGCAAGACAGGAGATTGCTGGGGTCTTGGCCAAGATTTTTGAATCCTTGCTAGCCACTGGAAAGGTCACAGAGGACTGGTGAGTAGCTTATGGTTTTCCTCTCTTCAAGAAGGGAAATAGAGACAATCCAGGAAACTATACCCCGGTGAGTCTCACCTCAGAGGTTGGGAAGCTTTGGACAGAATTCTTACGGATAGGATTGATGCGCCTTTGGTAAAGAGTGACCTAATTAGGGACAGTCAGCACAGCGTCATGGGATGCACAGGGTTGACGGTCAAAATGTTTTACCCAGAGTTGAAATATCTTTACTAGAGAATGTGCGTTTAAGGTGAGAGGGGGAGAGCTCAAAGGAGATGTGAGGGGTAATATGTTTTCCACAGAGTGTGGTCGGAATCTGGAACATGCTGCCAGGGATGGTGGAGGAGGCCGATGTGAGAGGGGTGTTTCAGGGGTTTTTGGGTAAGCATGTGAATATGCAAGGACATGGAACAAAGATAGGCAGAAAGGATGAGTTTAATTTGATGTCACATTCAGCACAACATTATGGGCTGAAGGGCCTGTTCCTGTGCTGTACTGTTCTTTGTTGTGTTTCTTTTGTTACAACATGACGGTGAACCCCTCTGTTAATTAAACCAAACACCCAGAAAAGTTCACCTCACCATGTAATCTGTTAAAGTCTGAGTGACCGAGAACTCTCAAATTCCACTATTTAAAGAGAATAGCATTAATTTATTTTTAACTTGAAAAGTGAATATTAAACAACTATTCATAAATCTAAGCTCCCCCCTTTCTCTTCACTGCTTATTAACTGCCTCCAGCTCCATAACTATATGTTATTTCAATCAGACACTTATTAAAATTACATCAATTTAATTTCAAACCCACACAATGACTCGTTAATTGTGTCTTTCTGCTACTGGCGGAGGATCTCCCTGGATCGTCGTTCTCCTCTTTTACTCTGAGTATGTTTCATATGAAAAGGTACCCTTTGATTGAGAGACTTTCCTAATTTCTTGGCGAGCAAGATATTAACTCTCCCAGACAGCAGTTACTCTCTGACCAATTATTAAAATGTCCACATTTTATACGCCCCCATCAGATCATCTCATTGGCTTGATGGTGGCAAAACAATAAATTCAAACTCGATGGGGTTTGGAATCTTGGGATATAATTTAAACTGATCGGTTAAATTTGAATTATTGTCAAACAGCAACCAACTCCGGTCTATATTTCACAGCCAAATGTTACATTTGTTTGTTTTCCCAGTACACTCTGGGATTTCTGGCCAGTCACAGACAGTACACAGCTGCTTGTAAGCTCTCAGTGCAGAAGAGTGTTCTCTCCTTCTTAAAGATTTAGCACACACCTTCAACTTTATAACACTTCGAACATTACCTTATCAGCAAGTTCATTTATTAAAGTGACAAGCAGCAGGTTGTTTACATGACCTTTTTGGCTTCATATTTCAATTTCAACATAAAACAATGGCTGGTGTTTGTGAGAGGATCATGTTGCTGTGTGCAACAGACTGTCAGTAATAAGATTATGCTCCCGATAACGCAGATTTCCTTTGTCTGTACATTCTGCATGAAGTGATTTAAACACCTGGAAAGGGGTTTGGTTTTCCAATGTGGTTTCCATCAATGCACTTATTGGAACCTCAGGCAGACAGACAGACCCAGATGGGGGCAACTTTGTTTTCCTCACTGAAGGAAGCACATGCTGCCATCAGTGTGTTTGTAACAAAAGGGCACTGACTCATTCCTGGGCCTGGAGGTTGTTTACAAAGTGGGACTAAGTGGGTGAGTACTGCATGTGAATAAGAAGTGTTTTCATTGAACTGGATATTATGACCAAAGAGATTGGCAGGGTTGCTGTTGGCAGCTGTCCTTCTGATAGGAATCTCCAACAATGGGTCCCAGTCTCAGGACTGGAGAGCAGCCTGAGTGACTGAGATAAGGAGAAATGACTTCACTCAAACACCTGGGAATCTGTGATCATTTCCACCTCAAGGACGGACTCACTGACTCCATTCCAGAGAATAGTTTGCAATGTTTGCGATACTAAATGGATCAAAAGATGTTGCAGAAACTGGGTGAGTTCTGAAAAGTTAATGATGATGTTACTAAAATGAACACAAATGCTGTGGCTGCTGGAAATTTGAAACAGACTGGCAGCTGATGTAGAGAGAGAGAGAAGCAGAGTTCATGTTTTGCATTTGATTAGATTAGATTACTTACAGTGTGGAAACAGGCCCTTCGGGCCAACAAGTCCACACCAACCTGTCAAAGCGCAACCCACCCAGACCCATTCTCCTACATCTAACACTACGGCCAATTCATCTGACCTGCACATCTTTGGATTGTGGGAGGAAACCTGAGCACCCGGAGGAAACCCACGCAGACACGGGGAGAATGTGCAAACTCCACACAGTCAGTCGCCTGAAGCAGGAAATGAACCCAGGTCTCTGGCGCTGTGATACAGCAGTGCTAACCACCGTGCCACCCACAACCCTTTAATCAGAACAAGGAATGTTATTAAGCTGCAGTCAGACTCCTGGTGCTAAATGGTATAGTTCTGTTTGTGTTGCTAAAGTTTTTTTGGGGGAGAAACAATCCCCTCAATTGCTGGACTGTGACATTGTGATTGCGCTATTGAAACAGCAAGGACTCTTTCTGGGTCTCATTGATGTCTGGGTGTAAATTAGGGTCCGTTGTTCATCGCTGACTCTGTAGGCAGTTCTGGTACATGGGAATATTCAATTTAAAATGTTGATCTTGCAAAATAACAAGGTTTTCTCCAAGACAGGGAATCGGACGTCCATTACTGATCCTCACTGACCATGAAAGGACTGAAACCCAGAGATTTATTTTTGTGACTGACGCAGTCAGATGTGGTGTACAGTAGCTCACACAGTCCTGTCCTTCCACACACCCCGGCTTCTGGACTCAGAATCAGAGGATCTCGATGGCGAAACACTTCCAGCAGATGGGACAATTCAGGAGATACCCATATTTTCCCTCGGGGGAATCCCTGAAAAGTGGTCAGTCAGGATCATAATTGATATTTCTTTAATATTTACTCAGTGAGTTCCTAGAACAGAGAGATTGGAGACTCAGATTGTCAGCTTGAAGAGGAGTCACTGCTTTGATGTAGGGAATGGAAGGGTATAATTTGGATTGTTCATTTCACCCAATTGTAGAGGGGGCTATAGCTTTAATTGTGAGGGGGAGCTTGAGAGAAGCTGTTTTGTCGCGGTTGTGGTGATGTTTACACAAACTTTCAGGAACGGATTAATGTGTCAGTGTTGACAGGGGGCTTCGAGGGGGTTGGGGGGATGTACCTCTGTTTACAAGGGGCTCCTGTCCCCTCACCCATCTCCAATGCCATTTAACCCCCTGACCCCGCGCAACACCGTTTCCCCAAGCACCGCCATTGCCCCCAACCCCGTCCCCCAAACCCCATGCAAGGCAATTTCCCCCCACCCCCGTGCAACACCGTTATCCCCCCAACCCCGTCCAACAGCGTTCTGCCCCAACCCCGTTCAACACTGTTCCCCTCCCAACCTGATGTAACACCGTGCCCCTCCCACCATGTGCAACACCGTAGCCCCCCCAATCCCAGAGTCCCAGATTGCGTAAGGTAATCCCAGACAGTCCCAGAGTGCGTTAGGGATTCCCAGAGTCTGTGGAAGAATTCCAGAGTGTGCGAGAGTGTCTCAGAGTATCCCAGATTGTCCCAGCGTTTTTAAGGGAGTCCTAGAGTGTGTGAGAGAGTCCCAGAGAGTCCCGGAGTGTGTGAGTGAATGCCAGAGTGTGTAACAGAATCCCAGAGAGTGTAAGGGAATGCCAGAGAGTCCCGGGGTGTGTGTGAGAGAATCCCAGGCTGTGTGTGAGAGAATCCCAGAGTCCCACAGTGTGTAAGGGAATCCCTGAGTGTAAGAGAGAATCACAATGTCCCAGAGTGTGCGAGAATGTCCCAGAGTGTGTAAGGGAATGTCCTGTGGTGTGTGTGTGTGAGAGAATCCCGTGGTGTGTGTGTGGGAGAATCGCAGAATGTGTATGAGAGAATCCCAGTGTCTCCTGGTGTGTAAGGGAATCCCTGAGAGTCTTGGGGTGTGTGAGAGAATTTCAGCGTGTCCTGGAGTGTGTAAGAGAAACAAAATGTGAGAGACTGTCCTAGAGTGAGAGGATCCCAGTGTCCCACAGTGTGGAAGGGAATCCTAGAGTGTGTGAAAGAATCCCAGAGTGTCTCAGTGTGTCAGAGAAACCCATTGTTTCCCAGAGTTGGTAAGGGAATCAGAGTACGCAAGAATCCCAGAGTGTGTGAGGGAATCCCAAAGTATCCCAGAGTGCGTTATGAGAATCAATGTCCCAGAAAGTGTAACGGAATCCCAGAGTGTGTGCGAGTGAATCCCAGAGTGTCCCAGTGTGTGAGAGAATCCCATTGTTTCCTAGAGTGTGTGCGATAATCCCAGAGTGTGAGAGAGAATCACAGTGTCCCAGAGTGTGTAACTGAATCCCACAGTGAGTGAGAGAGAGTCCCATATTGTGTGGGAGAGTCCCGGGGTCCCATGGTGTGTAAGGAAATCCCCGAGTGTAAGAGAGAATCACAGAATGTACCAGAGTGTGCGAGAATGTGCCAGAGTGCCCCAGGGTGTGTGAGAGATTCCCAGAGTGTGTGACAGAATCCCGGAGTGTCTCAATGTGTGAGAGAATACAATCATTTCCCAGAGTGTGTAAGGGAATCCGAGTGTGTGGGAGAATCCCAGAGTGTGAGAGAGAATAAGAGTATCCTAGAGTGCGTGAGAGAATCAGTGTCCCAGAGAGTGTAACAGAATCTCAGAGTTTGAGAGAGAATCCCAGAGTGTGTGAGAGAATCCTATAGTTTCCAAGAGTGTGTAAGGGAAACCAAGAGCACATGAGAGAGCATCACAGTGTCCCACGGTGTGTAACGGAATCACAGAGTGTGAGAGAGTCCCAGAGTGTCCCAGGGAGTGTGAGAGCCTCCCAGAGAATCCCAGGGTGTGTGAGAGAGTCCCAGAGTCTGTAAGAGAGGATCCCGGTGTCCCAGTGTGTAAGGGAATCCGAGAGTGTGTGGGCAAAATCCCAGTGTCCCAGATTACATAAGGGAATCCCAGAGAATCCCAGAGTGTGTGGGAGAGGGTCCCAGAGTGTGTGGGAGTGGGTCCCAAAGTGTGTGAGAGAATCCCAGTTTGTCCAAGAGTGTGAGTGAATCCCTGAGTGTCCCAGAGTGTGTGAGAGAGTCCCAGAGTCTCATGGAGGGTAAGGGATTCCCTGAGTGTGTAAGAGAATCCCAAAGTGTAAGAGAGAATCTCCAAGCTTAAGAGACAATCCTAGAATGTGTACCCAGAGTATGCGGGAGAGGGTCCCAGTGTCCCAGAGTGTGTAAGGGAGTCCCAGGGTGACTAAGGGAATCCCAGAGTGTGCGAGATAATTCCAGAGTGTGTACCCAGAGTGTGTGGGAGAGGATCCTAGAGTGTGTACGTGAATCAGAGTGTCCCAGAGTGTGTGTGAGAGAGTCCCAGATTGTATGAGAGAATCCCAGAGTGTCTGAGAGAGTCCAAGAGTCCCATGGTGTGTAAGGGAATCCCCGAGTGTAAGAGAAAATCACAGAAAGTGCGGGAGTGTGCCGACTGTGTGAGAGAATTCCAGAGGTGTCAGCTGAGCATGTCCCCAGAGTGTGTGTATGGGAATCACAATGTGTGTGGGAGAGGTTCCCAGTGTCCCAGTGTAATTGGGAGTATCATAGAGTGTGTGAAAGAATCCCAGGGTGTGTGAGGGAATTCCAGAGTGTCCCAGAGTGTGGGAGAATCAGTGTCCCAGCGTGTGTGAGAGTGTCCCAGAGTGTGTGAGAGAGCGTCGCAGCGTCCCAGTGTGTGTAAGGGAATCCCAGAGGGTATGCGAGATTCTCACTGTGTGAGAGGGAATCCCAGAGTGTCAGCTGAGTGTGCACCCAGAGTCTGTGTATGGGAATCTCAATGTGTGTGAGAGAGGGTCCCAGTGTCTCAGTATGTGTGAGAGTATCCTAGAGTGTGTGAGAGAATCCCAGGGAGTGTGAGGGAATTCCAGATTGTCCCAGAGTGTGTGAGGGAGAATCCCAGAATGTGTGAGAGATTCTGAGAGTGTGTGGGAGAGGGTTCCTGTGTCCCAGAGTGTGTGAGAGAATCCCAGAGTGTGTGAGAGAATCAGTGTCCCAGTGTGTGTGAGAGTGTCCCAGAGTGTGTGAGAGAGGGTCGCAGTATCCCAGTGTATGTAAGGGAATCCCAGAGTGTGAGAGAGAATCCCAGAATGTCCCAGAGTGTGTGGGCGTGTCCCAGAGTGCGTGAGAGAATCACAGTGTCCCAGAGAGTGTGAGGGAATCACAGTGTGAGAGAGAATCCCAGATGACCGCAGAGTGTGAGAGAGAATCCCAGTGTGAGAGAGAATCCCAGATGGTCCCAGAGTGTGAGAGAGAATCCCAGTGAGAGAGGGAATCCCAGATGATCCCAGAGTGTGAGAGAGAATCCCAGTGTGTGAGAGAATCCCAGATGATCCCAGAGTGTGTGAGAGAATCCCAGTGTGTGAGAGGATCCCAGTGTGTGAGAGATAATCCCAGTGTGTGAGAGATTCCCAGATGATCCCAGAGTGTGAGAGAGAACCCCAGTGTGTGAGAGAATCCCAGATGATCCCAGAGTGTGAGATAGAATCCCAGTGTGTGAGAGAATCCCATTTGATGCCAGAGTGTGAGAGAGAATCCCAGTGTGTCAGAGAATCCCAGATGATCCCAGAGATTGTGAGAGAATCCCAGATGATCCCAGAGTGTGAGAGAGAATCCCAGTCTGTGAGAGAATCCCAGATGGTCCCAGAGTGTGAGCGAGAATCCCCGTGTGAGAGAGAATCCCAGATGATCCCAGAATGTGAGAGAGAATCCCAGTGTGAGAGAGAATCCCAGATGATCTCAGATTGTGAGACATACTATCAGTGTGTGAGAGAATCCCAGATGATCCCAGAGTGTGTGAGAGAATCCCAGAAGGTACCAGAGTGTGACAGAGAACTCCAGTGTGAGAGAGAATCCCAGATGGTCCCAGAGTGTGAGAGAGAACCCGTGTGTCAGAGAATCCCAGATGATCCCAGAGATTGTGAGAGAATCCCAGATGATCCCAGAGTGTGAGAGAGAATCCCAGTCTGTGAGAGAATCCCAGATGGTCCCAGAGTATGAGCGAGAATCCCCGTGTGAGAGAGAATCCCAGATGGTCCCAGAGTGTGTGAGAGAAACCCAGTGTGTGAGAGAATCCCAGATGATCCCAGAGTGTGTGAGAGAATACCAGTGTGAGAGAGAATCACAGATGATCCCAGAGTGTGAGAGAGAATACCAGTGTGAGAGAGAATCCCAGATGGTCCCAGAGAGTGAGTGAGAATCCCAGATGATCCCAGAGTGTG